>NC_072732.1:19117034-19301108 GCF_026930045.1 Uloborus diversus | reverse complement strand
CAAGTGTAGAAGCACTTATTAAGCGTAATAGTAATCAAGCGTAATATTCATGTACTGCATATATTTAATTCTTTGTTCCCTTGTCTGCAGTAATGTTTAGTTTAACCTGTTATTTTATCTTGTAAGTAAACCATGAAGCTGTTTGAAAATGCTAACAGAGCATTTTTCTAGCGAGTACATTCGTGCCAAATGGCGAAAAAGAGCCAATCTCGGTTTGCGAGAAGGAGGTGTTCAATTGCCTATGATTTCTGATAAATGGTCAGAAGTGTTCGTAATGGATTTCTTATGAAAATTAAGTACTCCAAGGGGAAAAATTAATTTCTCTAATTGCGTTTGTCTTTTATTGTTGCTTTATTACAATTCTTTAAAAAATGTTTTTATAGTCCGCAGCTCTAAAATAGAAGAAAATTTTTACGCATAAATAAATGCTGGAAATGTTTAATGACTGCAATAAAAATAGGCAGTTATAATTTTTCATTACGAAATTACTTATTCTGTGTCAAAGAGTGGTAAATGAAATTTACTTTGCTTATTTTTTTAGTACTTTTTGCTAAAGAGGAACAGAAGAAGTTTTAACTTGCACATTCATTGTAAAAACAATTCAGAAACTTTCCTGGAAAATAATGGGCAGCTGATGTGCCCAAATTCTGCCAGAAACATATTTTGCACAAAACAGAAATGTTTTCCGAAGTCAGTAACCTTCCTGAAATTATACTTTCTAAATAACTAGCTCGTTGCCCGGCTTTGCCCGATCCGCCTTGAAAATAAAAATTGTGTCAAGTGACGTATATTCAACAAGAAAGCTCCAAAAGCATTATCGTAACTACGGCCAACTCTAAGCCAGAATTGCAGTTAAGTTCCAAGCATCTCACGTGCTTGCAATTCTTACAAAGCTGCGGGATCCAGAGCCTTATGCGCTCTCATTGGGAGCTTAGTCACTCTGGACCAAGGTTGCCAGAATTAAGAACAGTAAATACGGGACAGGCTTCTAGGAGAAAAAAGGGGGAAGGGAGGGATATTTTTGAGAAGTCTATTCATGTTAAATCTGAAAAATTCAATCGCAACGAAGCATTAAACCTCACAAAATGTCGCCTATGAAAGTATAAAAACCGTTTTCATTTCGATTGACGACGCATGCGCAAAGATATATTTCCAACATGAGTTAATGAGCTAAGAAGAAGCAACCATTTGGTTCGTTTGCTACCACATGATTTTCTTATTACTCTTTATTTCACATTTTTTTAAAAACTTATTTTTGCCCCTTAAAAAATGTCTCGTTCTGTAAAATAATGTCATTAGCCAGAATACGGGACTTTAGCCGTCCCGTATGGAAGTTCCCCGGGACGCGGGACAATTTTTCAAAATACGGGACTGTCCCTTGAAATCCGGGACATCTGGCAACCCTGCTCTGGACGAGGCGTAATCGGGCTGAAGCCGATGCAATTAATTAATACACTCAGTTAATCTTCAAACTGGTAGCTAATACAGAGAGAAGTCTGAATTTGTGCAATTTGTACTAATTCAGGAAACGTTTTGACGAAAATGCTTAATTTTGACAGGAAATTGGTGAAAAATTTTTGAATTGCTACAGCAATTTACTTAAAGAACAAGGTGTTTCTTCTCTTGTCACGAGGTACCACAAATCACAGCTCTTGAACTTTTAACAAATCAAATTTAAGAGCGTTTGATATTTATTCTTTAGGTGCGATAAAATTTCTTTATTTTAGCAAACCGTTGGTCAAATATTACATGATTAAAAACAAATTCATCCAATAATAATAAGCGGAGATTTCAATTAAAATCTATTACTTATGATACTTAGATTTCGACATAAAATCCCTATTTTTCGAAGGTTTTCTTCCATTTAAATTATTATTCAGTGTATCATCTCAACTTTCCGTAGCAATGTTTTTATTAAAATTTATAGCGTGAAGAAAATCATTGAAACGAAAAATCTGTTGCCATGCTTTTTTCTCGAATTGAATTAATAAAATTCTGGTTTTTGTTTTAAAGGCTTGTCCTGTAATCGGGGGATTTAAAATATTTACTTTTCGGTTTATTTTTCCGCAATTTGCCACAAAATTTTACTGTTTTTGTTTCTTTCTTTCTTTCTTTCTTTTTTTTTTTTGTTCAACCCTGTGTGAAACACGCTTCACTTGACAACTTTTACTTTCGAGGTAGACCGTGCAAAGCCGGGCGACGCGGCTAGTATTTCACATAAAATTCAAAACCTATTTGAAACGCTTCTGCAGTTCTCTTCTACAACGAGCAACATTGTCTAACTTCTTCAAAATTGAAGTAATGCAAAGTCAAACACTTTTTCATTTTTTATAGTTGAAAAACGTTTCTATCGTCTTCTGGGGAGCCCCGAACTTAAACTTTTGGGAGGAAGAAATTCTCAATTTATTAAATGAAACTCCGAATTTTACTGAATGATAAAATACGAACATAGACACCGATAAGATGAGACACTAAACATAATTAAAAAAAAAAAAAATTGAATTTTAACCTCTTGAATTCAAATTATGTTTTTCGCAATCACGAGTGTGTGTGTGTCTGTGTGTGTATGTGGGCGTGTGTGTTTATGTGTATGTGGGGGGTATGTTTGTTTGTGTGTAGGGGGTATGTGTATGTGTGTAGGCATGTGTGTTTGTGTCTGTGTGCAAGTATGAGTGTGTGGGTAGTTGTGTGTGTATGTGTAGGTGTCTGTATGTATGTGTGTATGTGTAGGTGTCTGTATGTATGTGTGTATGTGTATATATTTGTGTGTGTCTGTATGTGTTTGTGTGTAGGTGTATGTATGTGTGTATGTATTTATGTATATGTGTGTGTAGGTGCGTGTATGCATGCGTGTAAGTGTAGGATATGGACGCAACTTAGAGACGGCTTTCGCTAGAGGAGCAGCATCGTGAGGAGCCGGTCGACGGTGATGCTGCGGAGGGTGCTGGCGGGAAAATAAAATGATAGCACATTAAAACAGTCAAGTGAGAATAATAAGCAATCGTGATTGCCCAAAAAAAAAAACCTTTCTCCTAACTTGCTAAATCATCAGACAAAATTTTCCAAATAAGTAATTTTCAGGAGGACACAGTGACCTCCCATCGGGCGCACCTGATCGACTTCTTGCATGCCTTCTTCCTCGATGCACCCTGTTGCCCTTTTCTTTTCAATTCTCTTATAAATCTCCAATCACTCACCCAAATCACTACTCTGGGACATAAAAAAGCGCCCTTGGAAACGGAGAAAGAGAGAGCAGCTGTATTTCTGTAATCATCTGCCATCACGCAGACGATATCAGCGAGAACTCTTTCCCAACTCTCCGCCCCTTTCATTTGAATAGTCATCATCAATATCGATTGCCAGAAAATCCATCTTCACCTCTTCGATGAGCTGGTCACTTCCATATTACTTTTTTCTTTCGTTTTCCGGCCGATCACGTGGCGTGACAGTGTGCCAATCAATGAGAGTCACTGACAACGTTGGTCGCTATGCACCGGCATGCTGGACACCCCCTCCCAACGAACACCTGTAACTGTAACTGCTTAAAGCTTGGTTTGAGCTCACACAGGGAAAGTTTGGTTGAACTTCCTTAGCAATAGTTCACTATTGTTTTGACTCTTACACAGAGATGGTTCAAAATAAATACTTTATTAATAACTTCCTGAAGCTGATTTTGGATTTCAAATCGAAGTTAGCTCCCTCAGAGCAATCAATATGTTGGATACCGCTTCTGTGACTCAAATGAATTGCTATTGATGTAATAAAGTTTTGATTGATGAAACGATTTGGATATAAGAAATGAATTTGATTGATGGAATGAATTAGATAAATGAAATGAACTGATAATAGTAAACGAATGGTTCGAGTGACCTCTTCAATGCAAGCAATTTATTAGATTATCTGAACTGTTTAATTTGTGTGAATTTGGTGATAAAATTATTTGGATAAGTGAAATGAATTTGATCAATGAAGTCATTTGAACTGATAAAATGAATTTGATTGATGTAATGATTTGGATTGATGAAATTAGCTTTATTGATGAAATAAATTCGAGAAAAGGATTTCATTTGATGAAAATCGATTACGCAGAACGTTACGCATCGTTTTTTGAACGAACTATTTCCTTACCAGATTTCAAAATGCATGACTGAAGAAATGATGCTATGTTGCCATTTTGATTCGATTTTGCAACGACAGTTCATTTTTTCACGCCTTCAAAAGAAATAATAGATGAATGCTTCAATTGCGTGCTTGTATGCTTGCAGTTTATTTGTAGTTTGCCATAAGGGTTTTATTTGATTGATGGATTAATATAATTTTGATTGATCTGAATTAATGTAATGAATTGGACTGAAGAAATGATTTGGCTTAATGTAATGACAGTGCATTCAGGAAATGATTTGGCTTAATGTAATGAACTGCATTCAGGAAATGAATTCACGTGATATAAATCGAAGTAGCTGCTAGTTACGCGTCCAGCCTTTTTTTGGGAGAATTACTTATTTACCAACTCCAGACTACATGACTTACTTAAAAAATAATACTACCATGATTTTTACTCGAAAATTGGCAATCATGATTTATTTTGTTCCTGACTAAAAAAATATGATTAGTTATAAAAGAACGATTCAGCTGCATGCATAAATCAGTGCAATTTATTTGTAATTTATCTGAGCTGTTTACCTCAACAGACAAAACTTATTTACTCATTGGTCAGCCTTGCTACTACTAATCAAAAATAAGCAAATATAATTACAAATTTAATTTAAAACTGGTTTGTAAGTAACAGGTGATTTTTATTTCGTTTGTGGCTACTAAGTTGTATTCGATTTCGGTATCGAAGTTTTTGGCCCTGAAATAACTTTTGGAACTAAGCATGAACCTCTTTAAAAATAACTTATTTTCTGGTTTTAAAAATGACTATGCTTTATTCTGACTGACACCAAGAGAAAGGGACGCTTTAGCGATATGCTTTTAGTTTATTTCTGAATCGCACAAGTAAAAAAAAAACTTTTATGACGTCTGCAAGAGGTGTTTGCAATTGAATAAGAGTCAACTTAATGATTTCCTGAAATCTTTCTGCCCTTGAAAAAGAACAACACAAATATTGTCATCAGACAGAAAAATGAACTTTTACCGTCAATGAGTGTTACTCAAGTTGGTTTAATAGAGTTCAAGTATTTGACTTCGAATCGCCTGTTTTCCCGGTTCAAGATCACAGGATTAACTATCCGATTATCGCATAGCTCTACAATTCATTAATTATAGCTGACGGTGATGATATCTGATTATTAGTTAGCTCTACAATGCATAAATTATCACTGAAGATGATGATATCTGATTATTAGTTAGCTCTACAATGCATAAATTATCACTGAAGATGATGATATCTGATTATTAGTTAGCTCTACAATGCATAAATTATTGCTGAATATGATGATATCTGATTATTAGTTAGCTCAACAATGCATAAATTATTACTGAAGATGATGATATCTGATTATTAGTTAGCTCTACAATGCATAAATTATTGCTGAAGATGAGGGTATCTGATTATTAGTTAGCTCAACAATGCATAAAATATCACTCAAGATGATGATATCTGATTATTAGTTAGCTCTACAATGCATAAATTATCGCTGAATATGATGATATCTGATTATTAGTTAGATCTACAATTCATTAATCATAGCTGAAGATGATGATATCTGATTATTAGTTAGCTCTACAATGCATAAATTATTGATGAAGATGATGATATCTGATTACCATGTATCTCTACAGTGTATACATTTGAACTAAAGGTGTTAACATCTAATTTCCAGACTGCAAACAGTGCATAAATTTAAGCTGAAGATAATATCTGATTACCAGATAGCTCTTCAGTGCATAAATTATTGATGAAGATGATGATATCTGATTATTAGCTAGCTCTACAATGCATAAATTATTGATGAAGATGATGATATCTGATTACCATGTATCTTTACAGTGTGTACATTTGAACTAAAGGTGATAACATCTGATTACCAGATAGCTCTTAAGTGCATATAAATTTGAGCTGAAGATAATAATATTTGATTATCAGGTACCCCTATAGTGCATAAATTTAAGTTCAAGATGAAAATATCTGAATACCACAGTTTCTAAGAACATTAGTAATGATTAAGATTTGTAATCTTGTGATGAGGAAGTTCAACGAATCTTGTACTTCGTATGGATTAATGTAATGTAGTCCGTTGTAACTGACGATTCGGAAGATAATTTGTGCCAATTTGAGATAATTTAAATTGACGGATTACCTACATTTGAACTATAAATTAAATTATTATTGGAATGGAGCTAATCTTGCTAATCTTAATGTTGCTTGGCGAAAACTTCAAAGGTGCTTTTAAAATTTTCAGTGCTATGTAGTACTGATATGAAGCTTGCTTTGCGTGTGGTGAAAGATTCGAGCTTGCCAGAACGTATTTACTCTACCAGGGGAAATTGAATGGAAATTTATACCTATGATTATTATTGTGTGAACTGTTTGAGATTTCTTAACATCCGCTGATATAAACTGCCAAGAATGATTTAAGAAATTCTAACTGCAGTACTGTTGACTCTAAATGTAATATTCTATAAATACCGGTGAATTGTGGCAGGGAATGGTGTCACTAAAAATAAATGTATTACTCCCATGAATATGACAATCAATAACATTTTCGAGTTTTTGATTGGTGATGGCAGATTTGATAGAGTAAGAAACTTTTGACAGTTCAATAATTTGTGAAACATCAGAAATGTTGACTAATGGTTTACGAATTATTTTTCAATTTTAATTCCTTGCGACATTTGTGAAATACTCTTGGAAATTCTGAGACATGCACTTGTTCTTAATTAGTTATTCAAAATCTAAAAGGTTTCAACTTTTTGTACAACTTTAGTGGAGAACATTTTGATTTTTTAGTTGATAGAAACGAATTCCAATAGGTCACATATTTGCTTCGGTCCTGAAAATATTATGATTATTTTGCCTGCTTATAAAGGATTTCAACAGTTTATGATCGCTCCGTGCATTGATGATTTTTGAAGCTGAAGATGAACTTGATTAATAATTTCAAATTTGAATAACTCATGCTTTCTCAACTGAATAATACGGAATAAACGTATCTTCACTAATAACTAACTGAAAATCATTATAGTGATGGCAAGAGAAAAAAAATCATAAAGGTCGTAATTAATCTTGGATATATTTCGTTTATCTCAGACAGTGTTTCATTTCAACTGCTAAGTAACGACAAATATTTACCAATCCTTCTCAGGATATCTCGCATTTTGATGATCAACTCAAAGGTTATAAGCAATTTCTTCCTTTCTAAACTTTATTCCAAACTGAACTGGAAAAGTAAAATAATGACTACATTGAAATAGTGTCCATTATTCATTGAAAATAGAACGAATCAGTTCATCAATTTTGAAAACATCAATTCAAATTTTTTGAATTTATTTCTGGATCGCACTCTTTCTCTAAAAAAGCATCTGTGCAATACAGAATAGAAATACGTAAGACGAAGTTCATCAGTGTCGAAAAGTACGAAAATTTAAAAACCGTTGCTTTACAATTTTTGAATTATCAATATTTACTTTAAAGTATTTCATCACTTAATCGCCTGGTTTGCAAAGAAAACTTGCATGCAGGCAGAAAAGTCAGAATTAGTTGTCACTAAAATGTGCATTTTATTGCACTTTAAAAATAAACGTTTTTTGAGAAAACTAGAGAGCAGAATTCTGAAATTTAGTGTTAAGGGCAGAATTTACCAAATCTGCAACTACAAATTGAATGCAAAAAAACTAATCTAGTTGACTTTAATTGCTTCAATTTTCATAAAAGTACAAATAGTTAAAACTGACTTTAGAATAATAATTTCCAGTTCATACATTTTCTAGTAGTTTCTAACGTACAAACAAAAGCATTGAAAAATTAGTACATTTCTCAGATGCTGACATGCGAAATGCAAATCTTTAAAGTTTATGGATTGTGGTTGAAAGTATGAATGAGAATCCTTTCTATTTTTAAGTGGGTTGACTGAAATGGAAAAAAATCATTTTAGTATGAAATAAACTTGGTAACAACAGCTTACTTATGAACTGCTAAATTCCGAAATGATTTTTTTATTTTCAATATGAATATTCGAGCATCAAAAGTGAAATTATTCGGTCCGGAACAATTTCAGTCAATGTAAATTATTTACTTGAACTTACATGCTGAGCTGTTTGAAATACTGAGCTACGACTTTAACTCACAATTGTTTGAAATACTGAGCTGAAAATTTACCTCATTGCTCGGTTGTTTGATGTACTGAGCTGCAACTTTAATTCATATATTCAGTTCTTTGAAACACTAAGCTGCAACTTTAACTCTCAATTTTTTGAAATACTGAGCTGAAAAGTCACCTCATGCTCCTGATTACTCATGCTCCTCATGCTACCTGATTGTTTGATATAGTGGACTGTAATTTCAAATCAAATGCGTTGATGTTTTAAATACCTATCTACAACTTTAACTCATATGCTCAGTTGTTTGAAACACTGAGTTGCAAGTTTAACTCTTTCTCACCAGTGGTTTGAATTATTAAGCAGCAACTTCAACTAACATGCTCAGTTGTTAAAAATACTGAGCTGCAACATTAACTCATATGTTTCATTCTTTGAAATACTGAGCTGCAACTTTAACTCTAAGTTGTTTGAAATACTGAGCTGAAAATTTACCTCATGTACAGTTATTTGATACACTGAACTGCAACTTGCATGCTTAGATGTTTTAAATAATTTTCTGCAACTTTAACTCACATGCTCAGTTGTTTGAAACTCTAAGCTGCAACTTTAACTCTCAATTGTTTGAAATACTGAGCTGAAAATGTACCTCATGCTCCTGATTACTCATGCTCCTCATGCTACCTGATTGTTTGATATAGTGGACTGTAATTTCAAATCAAATGCGTTGATGTTTTAAATACCTATCTACAACTTTAACTCATATGCTCAGTTGTTTGAAACACTGAGTTACAAGTTTAACTCTTTCTCATCAGTGGTTTGAATTACTAAGCAACAACTTCAACTAACATGCTCAGTTGTTAAAAATACTGAGCTGCAACATTAACTCATATGTTTCATTCTTTGAAATACTGAACTGCAACTTTAAATCTAAGTTGCTTGAAATACTGAGCTGAAAATTTACCTCATGTACAGTTATTTGATACACTGAACTGAAACTTGCATGCTTAGATGTTTTAAATAATTTTCTGCAACTTTAACTCACATGCTCAGTTGTTTGAAACTCTAAGCTACAAGTTTAACTCACTTGATCAGTTGTTTGAATTACTAAGCTGCAACTTCGAGTACCACGATCAGTTCTTTAAAATATTTATCTGCAACGTTAACTCACATGCTCAGTTTTCTATTAATAAGATGCAACATTAACTCACATGCTTCGTTGCTTAAAATACTGATCTGCAACTTTAACTCACATGTTCCGTTGCTTAAAATACTGATCTGCAACGTCAACTCACATGCTCAGTTGTTTGAAACTCTAAGTTACAAGTTTAACTCACATGATCAGTTGTTTGTATTACTAAGCTGCAACTTCGACTAACACGATCAGTTCTTTAAAATATTTATCTGCAGCGCCAATTCACATGCTCGGTTTTCTATTACTAAGATTCAACATTAACTCACATGCTTCGTTGCTTAAAATACTGATCTGCAACTTTAACTCACATGTTCCGTTGCTTAAAATACTGATCTGCAACGTCAACTCACATGCTCAGTTGTTTGAAACTCTAAGTTACAAGTTTAACTCACATGATCAGTTGTTTGTATTACTAAGCTGCAACTTCGACTAACACGATCAGTTCTTTAAAATATTTATCTGCAACGTCAACTCACATGCTCAGTTTTTTTATTACTAAGATTCAACATTAACTCACATGCTTCGTTGCTTAAAATACTGATCTGCAACTTTAACTCACATGTTCCGTTGCTTAAAATACTGATCTGCAACTTTAACTCACATGTTCCGTTGCTTAAAATACTGATCTGCAACTTTAACTCACATGCTCAGTTGATTGAAATACTGAGTTGCGAAATGAAAGCATATGATTGCCTTTGAAAAACTTGATATATAATAGCATGAGAATTTGAATGTATGAATCTTCGATTCAAGCAACTTGTTTCGATCTCAAAATGAACGGCTTTAAGCGTAAGAGTGAGACCAGTGATTCTCTTGAGTTTTTAGATATGAAAGACTTATCGTCCGGAAAGAGGAATTTGTTGTCAAACCGTTGTTGCAGGTCCATGCGTATGTCTTTAGAAGACGATAGCGAACTGGACAGTGATCCCGAATCAGGTAAGATTATTTTTCTGCTTCTTATTGCTGTAGTTGACTCAACTGAATTTTCGTGCACGGATTGGGAAAATATAATTAATTTTTGCAATGAATAACTTACTTCAGAAAAGAAAAATTGACTGTTAAATCAGGTTTGGCACGTTTTCGATTTTTAACCGTGGTTCAAACTGTCATGTTAAAAACTCTTTGTCAAAAACCTCTTGTCATAAACCTCTAATTTTATAATTATTGTACTAATAGCATAACCAGCGTTATGTTGTTACTTGTAACAACACATTAATCAGATAGTTTATACCAAGTCTGTGAAGTAGGATTCGGATTGATTTTGGGATGAAGGAAGTCGGAGTCGAGATCAAAGGTCTGAAGTTCCAAGAGTCGGAGTCGGTCATTTTCCCTCAAAGTCAGCAACTCTGTCAGTGCTTGCGGAGTCGGACTGATTTTGGGGTCTAGGAGTCGGAATCACCAGCCAGTCATTTTCCCTCCGACTCCCTAACCCAGGTTTATACGAGAATGAGACCCAATATTAGTGTAACTTTTCTTGAAATAACATTGACACAAGCCAGAATTATTCATACATCTATATATATAAAAATGAATGTTTGTCTGTATGTCATCCATGAACTCAAAAACTACTCGGCAGATTTGGCTGAAACTTTCAGCGTTTGTTATTTTTGGTACTGGGAATGTTTATAGACCAGTTCGAAAATAATCCGGTCGATAGTTCCTTTTTTATTCCAATTTAAGTCACAATCCATTGGATAAATACGAATAAAATGCAGAAATTAATTCGCGTGAAAGATCTCATTGATAAGAAGTTAGCTGTTGCCATTTTTCTTGAGTTTGAACAAATAAATTCTTTCTTTATTGTTTTATGGCTTTTCATGCAACGGGGGGATTTAAAACTTTTTCTATTTGATATTTTTAGCGATTGATTGATCTTGCAAACTGCGTGAGTACAAAATTCGAGTATAGTCACTGCTTCACTTGATACCTGGACCGATTATTATGAAAAATTGCTATATATATATGTATTTTTCCACGGAGAAGGTGCATAATATGCTCATTGAAGCCACTCGCCACCAGGTGGCACTGCAGAGTAGCAACTTCTGCCTTGTCATGAAAATCAGTATAATGATGTATTTTTTTGTTGGCGTAGCAACGCGCGTCGGGTACAGCTAGTATATGTATAAAGAAAGATACTTCCATTTTTTTCCGTTGCTAACGAGAAGTTACGTTGCATCCGTTTATTAGATTTCTCTTTTTATTTCATTAACTATGGTGGTACTGGCTACCCACACCCCTCTTACATACTTCTCACACTCCCAAATGTATCTCTTTTTACACGACCCTCCACAGGACTGATAAAACCAGATAAATGAGATATCTGCCTCATAAGAGGAATAGTAAGACTTTCGAGAAATGTATACCATTTAGCGAATTCCAGCGGTAACGGAAGGACACTTTATGCAGAAACATCAATGTATTTATGTCTGTGAGCAAAACAAATATGTATTTTTCAAACATTGATGCATAGACTCTTATACGCACTGTTGCAAGTTGCTAAAAAAGTCAAAGCTATGAGTTTTTTTGTTTTTTTTGGTAACTTTTTTTTTAATTCAAATTTAAAAAACGGTAACGGATAGATATTTTTTCGACATGATTTTCTGTGTGATATTTTCTCCAAAAGTTCAGCTAAACTATAAAAGGGGAAATTCTGAAAAAATCAAAGCACTTACAGGAGTACGTGAAATACACCGCCAGAACAGTCCATTCCAGCCGAGGACTGCAGTTTCGTGCTTATTGGCACTCATCAGCCCGGCATAGGAAAGTGACTGAGCTGGAGATGGAAAACCTCTTAAGGAAGCCAAGAGTGCGGAACAAACTGGTAGCTAATATAGAATTAGCAGACCAGACGAGTGACCGAAGCAATGGTTCGGTTCAACTCGAAGATTGAACGCGAGGCAAGGTATATTCAGTAAATTACCGCCCATTAGCCAGGGCTAAAGCAGAAATACGTGAAATACACCGCCAGCTCAGTCATTTCCAGCCGAGGACTGCAGTTGTTTAATCATCATGATTTCACCCCTAGATTTAAAAAAAAAAAATAAATATTGTAAGCATTACGTACTTATTAATGGCAACGGAAGGCAGAAACGGAACAACAGGAAGTTCAAAGTAATAAAACTTGATAAATTTCAATTTACAATCAGTTATTCAGCTACAAAAACATTCTGAAATTCAGATTTACATTGAACTCTAGTGCCTGAGCCTTTTGCTAGAATTTCCGGATTCTTTAATTTCTCAATAATGAAGCTGGTGAAATTACAGATTATAATTACAAAATCCAAAAAATAGTTTTTTTTCGCTATGCCCCACGTCTCACTGCGACCCACCCTCCCCTATTTCTGAAGAAAATGATGCATGGTAAGTGACCAAATATTAACTTTTAAAACTCAAGAGCCGCGTCTCCTTTTTCCTGGAATTCACCATTTCTTTGTGTTCATATTTGTACTGATAACGATAGTCAGTGTGTGCGTTGTTCAACACACAGTGACCTCTCACTTATACGCGATCAAAGGGGACAACGAAATTTTCGCGCACAAGTGAGATTCGCGCATAAGTGAAAAACCCCCAAAATAAACTTAAATACAGTAAGTTATCAACAGTTATAGTAATACTAATAGTACACTACGGATACAAATGAATAAATACGCACATAGTTTCCATTTATGCATTGTAATTTAATAAAAATTTAAAATTTTAAGTTGCACGTTTTGTCATTTTTTATACACTGTACAGTATGTAAGCGAATTCCACAAAACCTAAAAACTGTCGCGTGATCAGTGTCATAGTCTGTGAGGATACAAAAGATTCTCGATAGGCTATGTCAATGCTTTCCACTTCATCACGACTTTCAGGAAGGTCAACCTTTTCGCATGTAACCCCTTCTCACCTCTCGATATCAATCACAAGACTAACTGCACCCCCAATCGCACACTTGCGCGAAAAAAAACGCGTTCTTAGAAACATTTTGAACATTGGAATAAAGGTGTGTGAAAACATTCCAAGAGACATCAAGAAGAGTTCAAATCTTCCCATAAGCAAAGCGTGAATAGGCGATTTAACTAAAACTTGAAAAAATTTTATCGCGCATAAGTGAAAGGTGCATTTTAGGTTTCGCGTATAAATGAACAAGAGTTAACATTGTTTTCCTATATCGCTGGCCGGGCCCGTGAGAAAAACGCGTATAACAGAGGTCGCGTATAAGCGAGAGATCACTGTATTGTGCTTTTAGTGCTTCAGTGAACTTTAAGCTTGAGAAAAGGTCCCAGTTTGACAGAAAACCAAAGAACTTACTTATCTATATGCTGCGTTGATGTTGAATTATCTTGTGCTGCAACTCAGTAAACGGGCCATTCCACTGTCACGTGCGGGACAGTCCGACTCGATACTTTCACCTAGAGATCCTATATACCGAGAGATTGGACAACGGTGCGCCGATCTCCGCCATGTTTAGTTCAAGTGTTGTCAGCTCGAAATGCTGCGCTATGTGAATTTTTAGCTTTCCCACGGTCATGAAATCTTCAAATAACAGACTGATTTTTTTTCTCTTCGTATTTTCATTAAACAGAGAGAGGGACAAGTCTGACAATTTGGAACCAATTGTTTCGCATCGTCATAGCGCGTACAAAAAAAAATTTTTTTTTCTCAAAAATTTGTTCATAAAGATAGAAAACAAACAGATATTTGTGATCTGCACATTGCATTTCATAATATAGGGTGTCCCAAAATTAACGCAAGATTTGAATTTGCCACCATTTTTTCCATAAATTGCTGGCAGCCGTGAAAAAAGAACAATTTGGCAGTTGAGAGTTTAGGGTTAGTAAAAATGGGGTGTTATTGTACAATACAGCTAGAGAGAGTGAAACATTTCAATGACTGCATAAGGCATTTCCTAGTCGCGTACTCTCTCATTTCGGTCATCAGAATTGGCACCCTAGATCGTGTGATTTAACATTTTTAAATTTCTTCTTATGGGGTTGTTTGAATTCAAAGGTCTATGTCAACAAGCCCGTGCATTATCGTGTTGGGATACCGAGCGCCAATAACAGTAACTGCTTGACCAGCCTCAACTTTCATTATTTTTGAAACAATTGTTCAATAATGAAAGCGCGTTATTGTATCGTATAAAGCTCCATTTTTGATTACCCTAAACTCTCAGCTGTCAAATTGTTCTTTTTTCAGGGTTGCCAACCATTTATTGCAAAAATGGCGGCAAATTCAAATCTTGCGTTAATTTTGGGACACCCTTTATAACTACCTTCCAATTTTTCGATACAATTTATATTGATATTTGGGGCAGAAGATGCATTACGGTTTACGGGGAGTGAGCATCTTTGGACATAAGATGGCCGCCGTTCCGAAGTTGTCCAGTCTCTCCGTATTTAGGATCTCTACTTTCACCTACATTTTGTTATAGATCTTCATGTTAATTAAACAGAAATAAGCTCATTTTTTAATCTTTACATTTGATACGAAGATACTCCCGACACAGTATTATTTTTATTAAGTAACTTTGTTACTTAAAATTTAATTAATTTGCATACGTCACGTGTGGGACATCCAAAGTCAACCTCTTGTCGTTTGCTGTATGCATTACTTAACACTCTTAAACTATTAATGTGGCAATGACGAAACAGATTGTAGGTTTTGACAGTTAAATTTCCATTGTAAAGGAAACATATCTCATTTGTTAAGTTAAGTAATAAATCGTTGCGTTTCTTTCGTTGACTGTTGAAATCTTTACTAATAATAAAGCTGAAAGTCTTTCTGTCCGGAGGATGTCTGTAGGATGTCTGTGACGCGCATAGCGCCTAGACCGTTCGGCCGATTTTCATGAAATTTGGTACAAAGTTAGTTTGTAGCATGGGTTTGTAGCATAGCACCTCGAAGCGATTTTTCGAAAATTCGATGTCGTTCTTTTTCTATTCCAATTTTAAGAACAAAAATATCATAAGATGGTCGAGTAAATTACGAAATTATCATAACGTGGAACCGTAACAAGGGTACAAGCCAATTGGCGAGAAAATTCACCATACATTATTTGTAAATATACAGGCGAACCAAAAGACCTTTTACTCTTTCTATTACGGGCAAAGCCGTGCGGTTTAAAATTAAAAAAAAAAAGTATACGACAAAAATTGTGGGACGAACAACTTTGGTTTATTCTGAATTGATGCCTCACTGCTCTCTCAAGAAATCATTCGTTATCCAAAAACTAAAATGTCGTGAGAAAAAGAATAACTTGGTTGTTTCATTTCTTCGTTGCCTTTCTTCTTTCTAGTTTGCTAGCTATGTATTATTATTATTATAGCTACCGAACTTGGTAACTAAATATTACCACCCTGGGTAGGTTATTAACGCGCTTTTGTAGCAATTTAACTTTTTGGTTTGAATTTTCATTTTCATTTTGATCTGAAATTGGCACACGCTGTCTCAAGAAATCATCCTCTATTCAAAACATAAACGTCGTGGGGAGAAGAATCAGCTGAGAAGCCGAGTACTGCGCATGCGTTAGTTCGATCCCTAATTTGTGGGAGTGTGGGACCGAAGATTGATCTGGACATCAGGACAAATACTTCCGAGTCAAGGCCGATGCACCTGTGTGACGTCAGAGACGATCTCTTCCGGAGGCAGGGGGTGGTTGCGTCACCAGTCGGGGATGCACCGCGTGAGGAGGACGCTGCTCTCTGCGGTGGGGGTGTCGGCTGCTGAGAATCGTCTGCTGGTGGTGACGAGGAGCCGCTATGCTGCCTACAGGATTGGGATTCGCGAATTGGGAGCTGGCCGGTAAGACGGTGTCTTCGATTTAACCCTCAAGTAGACCTGAAAGTGCAAATTTTTAGTTAGTCGCCGGTTGTTGGTAGTCATTTTTATTTTAGTAGCCACTTTTTTCATCGTAAGTCCATGATTTATCAATGAAAATATTGGCATATGAGACCTAACTACAACGCTATTCTGAAGAGTATTTACAAAATGAAATGAGCTGCTTCCACCATTAATTTTTGTAAAAAAGAACACCATGAAGTGAACACATAATTTTCTTATCCGTCGCGTATGGAATACCATATGGGAGTCTTTTTAGCCTACTTTCCCAGTAAAAGTCAGAAAAAGAAGAAAAAAGCATGAAAGAAGGCTTAATGCATCTTAAAAATATCGCGAAAAACAAAACAAAAAGTCAAAAATAAATGAAATAATTAAATAAATATCGAAAAATTAAAAATTGGAAAGTAGGGTATTGAGATGGGGGAAAATGTCTGTCTGTCTGTATGTGCCCCCCCCCCTCTCCCAATAACATTTGAGTGAATAGTCCGATTCAAACTTTTATTTATGTTTTTTTTTTTTTTTTTTTTTCGTTCGAAAGATCTCGGCGAGTACACTTCATTCCTATATTTCATTTTTTGATTTGAACTATTTTTTGTTCAATTTTTAACAGTTCAAAAAAACTTAACATTGGCGCCTACGGGGAAATTCAAGGCAATTCCGAACTGTGAGGCGAATTTGCTTCAAACAAACTTTGTAGGAAAAAGCTTTTAATGACTCCTGACTCCTACTCCTGTGCCCGACAATTAATCGGACTCCGACTCCCCGACTTCGACTCTGACTTCGTAGCTTTGGCAAAAATTTATACACGGAGGACAAATAACTGACTCTGATTCTTGGATATTCGACTCCGACTCCCTTATCTCAAAATGAGATTGACTCCGACTCCTCAGCTATGGTTTTAACTGTGAAATAATTATTGTTGATATGACTTGTTTTTATTTTCACGCTAAAGTTTTAATTTAGGTATTCAGTTTTCGGTGGATAAACTCGAAGTCATTTATGTTTCTACATAAAGTTATGCGCAGACGATTTTTTTTTTTTTTTTTTTTTTTTTTTTTGACAATGAAAATTATTTTTTTAAGTTGACATTTTATTGTTTTTATTTATTTTGGTAAGTGCGTTTCTTCATTTAAAAAATTATTTTTGGCAGCAGGGGTAAAAGAAACGATTTTTTTAATATGATGTATTTATTTTAATAAGCTTATTAATTTTAACTATTATTCTTTCGTTTTGAAAGCTGTTGAAAAAAATTTTTTTAATGGAAAAAGCGTATTAGCTGCTTTGTTTAAAAGGTGCTGCTATTTTTTTTTACGCAGCTAATTTTTTAGATGAGTGAGGAATATTTTATTCCTAGAAATCAGCTTAAAATATTTAAAAAATATGTTTGAAACAATTTGCGCGCTTAGCTATTTGTGAGAATATTGATCAGGTACTGGAAAGTAGTATGTGTATACGGGAAAGTAGGCTCGTTTAATTCTAGACAGCACTTCTAATTAAATCACGAACTAAGTGCGACAAAATAGAAATCAGTTAAAGGGGAAAAAAATAATGAAGTGATATTAACATGGTGGCTGGTAGAATTTTCAAAAAGTGTTCGGTTGCGTATCTTATTCAGTCGCTAAAGTAAGACATCCAGTCGCTAGGTGGGGAGCGATTTTTTTCAGGTCCAACTTCATGCTTCTGAATTATGAGAAAAAAAAAATAATTTCTTCCATTTAATGCACGTGAAATGCCACTGTAAATCATGTATTTTTTTTTTTTTTTTAAATTCAAAAATGTTTTTTTTTCGTCTTTTCTCTGCCATCCAATGTATTGTTTTTTAATCTTTTAGGAAACCGATTTAGTTTACATTTCATTTAAAATCATACACATCCTATGTAAGGGTAGAAGAACATGGGAATGTTTAATAATGCTAATTCAAAGAATACCTATGTGCTACACAATAATAGTTAGAAAAAGAATATTATCAGTACCCAAATTTGCAACGAATTGCAGACATGTGTTTGGGAGTTTTAAGGAACCCCTATTTGAACGGTGAAAAATCAAGATAAATAAATACCTTTGGACTGAAATGTAAAGTAAGAAATAACAGCGTCAAAAAGCACAAATTACAGATTACTGTAGACACGTGTTTCGGCGTTACAAGGAACGACAAAACACGTGTTGTCGGCCAACAACATACAGTAAAGAAAATGCATACAGAGGCCCCGCTATAATAAGAAATTGAAGCCGGAAGCTGTATCGCAAGATCCTTAGCTTCTTGAGATACATCTCCATTCAAAACACTCCATTACTGAATCTCAATTGGTTGTTAATTTAAACTTAGATATCGTTGCAAGTTTATGAAGCACGTTTTCGAAATTGCATTAAAACATGAATTAAAATGCAAACCAATCCGCCAGCTACTTTATACGGTCCCTTTGCGAGATTGGTAAAAATTATTCTCGCGAAGCGATCATGTTATCATAACCCCGCTCATCATTGCACCGCTGTATCCCATAATTCCGGCTTCAATTTCATCTCCTTTTTACCAGAGACGGGGCCTCTCTATGTATAATTCTTTACCCTATGGCTAACAATGAATTCGGTTCCCAATCACGTGAATAAGAGCTTTGCCGTATTTGAAATCTGCTTTAAAGAAGAGTTATATTTCGAATTCTATAACATGGAAGTTCCAAACACATTCAATCAGATACAGAAAAAAACTCTTTATTTTGGTACTAAATTTTTAAATATGTTTTCACTGAAGGATCGCGAAAAATCTTTTAAAGGTTTTTAATTAATTTCTTCGTTAGTTAATGTCATCCGAAGACGCAACGTAGCTAAGAACATTCTCGATTAACTCTCTTTTCGAACATTTTTTTTTTTTTTTTCAAAATCGGTCTATTTATTTAGGCGCTGGAGTGCCACAGACAGATACACACACACACACACACACACACACACACACACTCAGCTACGTCCAACTTATAATCTCTTTCCTTTGTGTGTCGCGGGTTAAAAAATAATAATATATATTGCCTAAGGGGACATCCTCAATTTGAAGGCAAATCTGCTTTCAATAAACTTTGTTGGAAAAAGCTCTTGAAGACGAAAATATTCAAAAGTGAGTGTATAAAATGGGCAATTCATTTTTTTTAAACATTCGTGCTAACAGAGAAATTTAAAGCAAATATAGATCTCGAACTTAAAGGCGGATTTGCTTGGGACAAGTTTTGTTGAAAAAGCTTTCTACAAAGAACATGTTCATAAACGATCGTACAGATTAAAGTTTCAAAACGTCTAATATGGATGCCTATTAGTCAGTTTGGGCAAATATAGACCCATAACTTAAAGGCGGATTTGCTTGAAACGAACTTTGTTGGAAAAACGTTTGACAAGGAACATGGTAAAAAACAAATATTCAAAATGAACAGTTAAAAAAATTTTCTTTAAAAACAAAAAAAAGATTTGGCAACATAAAAAAAATGGATCGAGATGAGGATTTTTTTTTTTGTACCGTAAAGAAATGTCTGCTACCAATTTCACTGTTGAAAAACATTATTTATTTTGAAGAGTATATGATTTATTTTATTATTATTGTTATTTTGAAATCAACTAAAAAATGTAACATAAAAACTAATTTACTTTTGTATTGCTGCTTTTACTTTACGTGTATATTATTATTGTATTATTGTTTTTTTTTGGTCTAGATTCAAAACTATATATTCGGAGACATATTTTTTTGCAATTCTAATCTTCCATTGCCTCTGAATCTAATCTAAAATTAATTAAAATTGATGTATCTTTATGTGTATGTATGTAACTATGTCATCGCTACTCCTGGAAAACGACAGAAAACTGAGCATCGAACCAGGTATCAATAGATTCGTAATTTTCCTGGCTACATGCATAGCTATGTGGCATAGCTGTGCGACTTGAATTAACGGAGATAATAATTAAAAAGAATTAAAAACCTAACATTTTCTCTTATCGGTTCTTCTTTCCGAACACTTTTTCCTATAATTTCCCCCACAATTTTCCTCATCATTCTGGCAAGGGGCTAAGCGGAAGTGACTCGCAGAGCGAAAGTTTTTCTTTCTCAAGGTCACGCTATTCTGCATTCGTAATTTCTCTCTCTTTTTTACTTAAAGCAGAAGTTATTGAATAGTTCGAGTTATTGCATCAGTTTTAATGGTTTAGTTACAAAGTGCGCGGAACAGAATGGGGTCGTTTCCAAAATTTTAAAACTATTTTTTTCTGAAAGAGCATGCTTAAAAACATAGGATCGACCATTTTTTAAAAAATTTATTTAAGTTTGATATTTTTAAAAAATTACTTAAATCGGTGCGCTTTCATTGTCTACACTTCTGTCGTGTGACATCACAAATGATGAAATGCCATTCAGTGTTGCCATTCACAGAACAAAATATTTAATTCGCATCTTTACTCACGCGTATTGGCAACGATATGGTTGATAGCAAGCGCAGAGCGCAATTTTAATTCGCTGCTTGATTATCATAACGTGGAAACGTAGTAGAAAGATGTGCCAAAATTGCATTATTTGTGACGTCATAAAGACAACGCTTTGTTTCAAAAATCGGACATTTTAAAAAATTAATTTAAAAAAAAAACTTTTGGGAAAATGAAAGTATTTTTCTGGGTCCATGTAATTTCTTTTGCTCATTCTATCCATTTCAATGACTAAAAGTAGTACTTTTGACTGAAGGAAACCACCTCATTGAATGATTCTAGAGCTGCGCTGCGAAAAAAATAAAAACGATGTTTATTAATTAATGTACCGACGCAGGCGATGTGTTTTTTTGATGCAATATTTTTTTCATCTTTTCATTTGAAAAAATGTAATTTACGAGCCGAAAACGTCATTTAAATTTCTTTCGGTAAGCGAAGTCAAAGGAAGTACAGCGCCGAAGGCGCTGTACTTTAGTACTTCGTAAAAACAGAGTTGTACACCAACCCACTGGAGGCTCGCACAATGTTTCGGCGCTGTACTTCCTTTGGCTTCGTCTGGTTCCTTCTCATGCCCCCAAAAATTTCAAAATTAAAAATTATTCTGACAGCTTGAAATATTTTTTAATTTATCAACAGAACAAATACTTTCACTGGAGTCCACTAATTTTATATCAATGTGCGAAACCATTAACTCGCGCGGAAATAAAAGATAATAGCAATTTCCCCGTGGCTGTGTTCATTATTTATACACGCGTTACAAATCTGTTGCTACTTCCCACCTTACCCAAATCCAACGATCTAAAATAATTCTCCCACCTGCTATCGTTCCCTCCTCCTCAGAGCCTACTATCGACCGCAATCAACTGCTACTTTCTGTTGCTATTTTTAGCTGATGCACTCGCTCTGAGCTAGCTTGTTACAGTTATGGACTTCGAGAGCAAAACAACAGTTTAACTTCCCACGCATATTAGGATAAAGATCATTCATGAACGAAGAAGAGAAATCTTTCCACGCATCGTTTGTCAATATTTGTATGTTTGGCGTTTTCTTTTTTTTTGCAACTGTTGCTGCGTGGTGGGAAGATTTTAATTTTATGCAGAGAGAGGGGTCGATGAACTTGATCAGCGGGTCTTTTTGAAAATACATTGAAATTCCTTTGCAACGAACTTAAGGGGGTCCGGGACACATTTTGAAATTTTTTTTATTATGTACTTTAGAGTTTTGAAATTTTTTGAACTGATTCATCATTTATTTAATAAGCAAAATCATAACATAAATATGAAAAAAAATTATTTTATTATTTAAATTTAATTAGTTTTTTTTCAAAAAAATGGGGTTGCTTTAAATTATTATAACTCAAAATATTGTTGGTCAATTTTCAATTTTTTTTCAAAAAAGTATGCACAAATATCTAAGCTTTAATTTTTATTCGGCGATTTTAAAAATATTGATTCAATAAAAAATAAAAAATATTTGAAGAAAAATTTCGAAAAATTCGAAGATACTTTTTTTAAAAAAATCATAATTTTTGCAGTAAACGTTTTTTTTCAAATTCGCCGAATAAAAATTAAAGTAAATTGCTTGAAAAAGATATGCTCTAAGTTTCATTACTTTATCTCTATCGGTTCCTGACTTATAAGAGTTTGAATGCAAGAAATCGGGAAAAATTGCATCATGGAGAAAAACGCGTTTAAAGTTTTAAAGTTATGTACACATTCGTTAGATGCATGCAACAAAAATAACTATAACTTTCGTTCTATTTAAGGTAGAAACAAGATTCAAACGTCCTCTTAAGCAGAAAAAAACGAAGCAATTTTTCAAATTATAAAAAAAAAATGCAAAATTTGAGGATTTTTGTGTCCCGGACCCCCTTAAGAGAACGTAAATTTTGTTCGTTGAAACGGAGTTCGAGCAGCGTAATGGAAATCAAATCGGGACTGAAAATTTCTTTCGTTTGAAACGGATATTTCGTAGTGTAACGGGATTTCACTGCATCTCATTTTTTGAACTTTTTTCTTTTAATCGGATAAAAAATATTCAGTTTCAGCTATATTTACTACTTATGCATGGTTGGATTTACGTACAAGCTAAGCAAGCTATAGCTTGTGGCCCCTGCTTTGTTGGAAACCCCCAACTCCCAGAAAATTGATCGCAATATATACTCCTTCCTACAGGAGATTGGCTTCTCCTTTTTAATTTAGTGCTCGTGTTGTCAAAATGTAATTTTGTCCGTTTTCTTGTTACTCAAGGTTCTTTGACAACCTATTGTTTCATACGTTTTTAAAAGTTTTTAATGTTTACATGTTTTTTATTAGTTGTTTTGAACTACTGATGTTTATACCTTTCTCCCGCAAACATATTTACTTTTATCATATCCTGACTTTATATTTATGGCGAATTTTAAACTAAAAAACCGTTTAGCGCAATATAGCCCTCAAGAGCTCTTACGCCATTAAAAATAAGTAAACCAACCAACCCAGAAAATTGCACGATTCGTTAAAAAAAAAAAAAAAAACTACTTGAAAATTTGGAAAAGTGTGGCTACATACCACAAATGGGAGGTGGAAGGAATGCCAAAATATGTCAAATTCAGCTCCTTGCTACATCCTGCAGCAAAAATGTAAAAATCATGGTTCTCATGTTTTTGTAGCATATTACAAATTTTTGTGACTCACATGTTTCATATCTTGCTATTTGTTTAATCCCGAATGCAGTATTTTGGAAATTATTTTGTTATTGCTTGCTTTTATCTTACTTCTGCTGCATATTGTCAATCTGTTTAGCACGAAAAAAAAACATATACTTCCTCGAGTCCCTTTCGTTTTTTGCCCCACTTGTAATTGAAAAGAAGTTTTTGTCATGAATAGTCTATAGTTTTTTTTTTTTCTTTTTTTGAGCAATCACGATTGGTTATTGTTCTCACTTGACTGTTTTTGGCGTGTTCTCTATCATTTTATTTTCCCACCGCCACCCTCCGCACCATCACCGTCGACCGGCTCCTCACGATGCTGCTCTTATAACGAAAGCCGTCTTCAGGTTGCATCCATGTCCTACACACACGCGCATACATGCACAACTACACACACACACACACACACAAACACATACATACACCTACACACTAACACATACACACACGCATACATGCAGACACCTACACATACACACACACAAAAACATACACACAACTACCCACACATTCATGCCTGCACACACACAAACACATACCCCCCTCCCACACACACATTCATACACACAACTACTCACACACTTATGCCAGCACACAGAAACAAACACACATGCCTACCCACACATACACATACCCCCTACACACATACAAATACCCTCTGCACACAGACACACATCCCCTCCACACACAAACACACACGCCTACATACACACACTCGTGATTGTAAAAAACATAATTTAAATTCAAGATGTCAAAATTCAAATTAATTTTTCTTTTTTTTTTAAACTTAAAATAGCTGTTTCTTACAAAGTTAGAGCAATACTGTAAAATTTTACAGAGAAGTAATAAAATATCAGAGACTAGAAAGTAGTAATGAAATGCCTTAAATAGTATAATTGTTCTGGAGTTCTTGAAAATAATTGGATGAGTCTTTGAAAATCCTAAGCAGAGTGTGCTCCAATTTTATTTCTTATCAAGTGCATAACTTATGAATTGTCCAAATGGGCAGTATGTTACTCTCTTGTTACCTATTTTCTAAATCTGTACATCATTTCTTTTAAAGCGTTTTTTACTATTGATCACTTTTCTTGCAAAGGTGCGGAATAGACGTTCTTTATCCATCTCTATATTTTCATTGCAAGGCCGGTAAATTATAGCTTATCGTTTATTCGTATGTTCATGATTGAGCAATCACGATTGCTTATTGTTCTCACTTGACTGTTTTGATGTCCTATCATTTTATTTTCCCACCGCCACCCTCCGCACCGTCACCGTCGACCGGGTTCTCACGATGCTGCTCCTATAGCGAAAGCCGTCTACAGGTTGCATCCATGTCCTACACACACGCGCATACATACACAACTACGCACACACGCATGCACACACACACACAAACACACACACACAACTACCCACACATTCATGCCTACACACAGACACAAACACATATGCCTACACACACATACCCACATACCCCTCCCCCCCACACACATTCATATACACAACTACCCACATACTTATGCCAGTACACAGACACAAACACACATGCCTACACACACATACACATACCCCCTACACACAAACACACATAACCCCCACACACAAGCACACACGCCTACATACACACACTCATGATTGCGAAACACATAATTTGAATTCAAAATGTCAAAATTCAAATTAATTTTTTTTATTTATTTTACTTTTTTTGAAGCGTATGATATTGTTTCTATTCAACATGCAGACGAGTCTAAGCCTATGTTTTTCTTCTCAGGCGATGCTATGCTGGAGCCTCCCGAGAGCCGGCCGGCGCCCCAGCAGACATCTTCAGGGCGCCGCCCCTGCATGACAGAGCACAGGCGTCGCCTCTCCTGCGGGCTCTTCCTTACGTCCCTAGTGGGCCTCGCGTGGGTGGGCGGCACCCACCTGCTGCGGGCCATGCACGTGGACTACGCGAGCGCCCTGGCGGCGAACGCCCTGGTGGCCAACGGCAGCTGGGAAGGGCGACCCTACCCCCTCTACGAGGCGCCCTTCTTCACCACGTGGGTGTGCGCGTCGCTCAACTGCCTCTTCTACCCCGTGTACCTGACGGCCAAGTTCTGCGCCCCGGCACCGGAACAGGACAGCCCATCGCTCAAGAAAGAGATATCGTGAGTGCGATTTTTAACGTCTGATATTTTTTGTTTGAGCATGAAATCACGTTCTGTGCTGACCTGCAAAAGTCGTCCATACGTTTCACACTGAGAAGTCACAATTTCGTAGTCGCGTGATTATACAGAAAAAAAACGCTAGTTTTGCGTTTCGCTTTAAGAAGTGCTTTTTTAGTGAAAAAAAAAACATAAATAACTGGCGGGGGGTGAGCAATCACGAATTGCTCATTGTTCTCACTTCTCAGTTTTAAGGGCTGTTCACTTATCGGCCGTCCGTCCCGTCCATCCCGCTTTTTAATGTGACGGACTGCCGACAAAAGCGTAATTCAAACAGCGTTCGCACATCACGTTCGCCACATAAAGCGGACAGAGTAACGTTTTCCGAAGAGGGAGAAGCATTCATACTTTGCGAACGCGAAAAAGGCACATGTTAGTCTCTCACCCAATCACACCTCATCTCGTGAAGACCAATGAAATGCGACTCCCAACTCTACGGACGTCAGAGCCGTTAGATATCTGGCTTTTCGTCCCGTCGACGGGTCCCGTGCAATACGGCTTGCTGTCATGGCAACGCCGGCCGAAAAGTGGTTTTAGGGAGAAAAGCATACGTCGGTGTCGGATGTGCGGACGCAGTGTGAATTGTGCGGAAAACAGGGCAGCACTCACATACGACCACCGTGCATCAATCACGTGACTGAATTCACTCACAAAAGAGCAGAGCGCGCTGCTTGGCGGAAACCAATGAAACGCTGTCCTACTTTTGACGGCCGTCATCAAGGCTCTTCTGATCGAAACCGGTCCTGTCCAAGATGGCTTGCTGTCATGGCAACCGGCAAAGAAAACCTGCTTCGGGTGGGAAAAAACGGGAAGGACGGGACGGACGGCCGTAGTGCGAACTGCCCCTTAGGCGTCCGTCCATCCATCCGTCCTTTGATTTTATTTTTGCCTCCACCTCCCTCTGCAGTGTCGACCGGCTCCCCGATGCTGCTCCTCCAGCGGGCTGCTCGGCCACGGCGTCCATATCCTACACACGACTGCCCATGCACATACACCTGCATACACACATATGTCTTCACACACAAACACGCACACACACGCTCACGCTTGCTTATACGCACACATGTCTGCACACACACACACACTTCGTGGTTGCGAAAAGCTTGATTTGAACTCAAGATGTCAAAAATTAAAATTTTCTTCTTCTTTTTTTTTTTTTTTTAACAATTACGATTACTTATTGCTTTTATTTGACTGTTTTGATGTCCTATGATTTTATTTTCCCGCCAACGCCCTCTGCAGCATCACCGTCGACCGGCTCCTCACGATGCTGCTCCTATAGCGAAAATCGTCTCCAGGTTGCATCCGTATGCTTCACACACGCGCATACATACAACTACACACACACACATACACAAACACATACACACACACACATAACTACCCACACATTTATGCCAGCACATAGACACAAACACATATGCCTACACACACATACACATACCCCGCCCCCACGCACACAAACACTCGTACACACAACTACCAACACTCATGCCTGCACACAGACACAAACAGACATGCCTACACACACATACACATACCCCTACACACAAACACACATACCCCCCCCCCACACACACTCGTGATTGCGAAAAACATAATTTGAATTCAAGATGACAAAATTCAAATTAATTTAATTTTTTCTTTTTTTGAGTATTTCACTTATTTTATTTCATGACATATTTTTTACCCATCTTTTTCATTGACATTCTAAAACGTTAATGTGACTATAATTTTAAAACGTTTATGAAGCGTTTAAACGTTACTTCAGCTGCCTACGAACCTTTTCATAGCCGAATCTTTACACTTCTTATTTTTGATAAGTAACTTCATGAGATGTTACAGATATATTCATATTTAAAATCAAATTGTCGAATAGTAAATAAACACTACACCAAAACTGCTTCGGGACAGCAGTGAGGGCCCCAAAGCAGTGAGGGCCCTGGGCCACTGCCGAACTTGCCCTAGCGGAAACCAAGGCTTGACTCTAAGTATATATCTCGGGTGTGAAAAAATCGGTCAACTGAGACTCAGCGCGAAATTCAGCTGCAGCAGTAGACAGAAATGGAAAGTTTAAATTACCCTCAGGAAGAGTCTTTTTCTATGTGAGGTACCTTATAGTACATGAAATAGAAAAAGACCTTCGGACAAACGACTATCTAAAGCTGAAATCTTCAAATACGTAATTTTAAAAAAGTTTCATCTGTTAGTCAATGTTTCAAAACCCAAATTATTATGAATGAAAAAATGATGATGAAAAAACTACCTGAAGTGTTTTACTTGTTTAAGCATACAATTAACAACCTATACGCAAGTAGGTGAATGTGGGACAAAGTGAAATGGTTAAGGTGTCTGAGTTTTTTCAAAATGATCATATCGGAAATTGGTTTTGAAAATTACAGTACATAAAGAAAAAATATTGTATTTTAAATAAAACTTGTGTTAAAACAGTATTTTTTATTTTTGGTAGTAAATTTGAGTCTTCAAAAACAGTTGGAAATTTTCACCTTTATTTTTCACGGGGAAAAGTGAAAAATAAAATATTTTTCTAATGAAATATTTTCTATTCGATTATAAAACATATTTTTGATCAAAAGAATCAGTAAATAAAAGATTGAATGACCAAATGAAAAGATAATGAATAAAACGAGCTGATGTGTGCATCACATGACTTCCTTTTACTCCAATTTAATGTCATTTCCCCATTATTCGCTATTTTAATGTGATTCAATATTTATTCTCTAAATATCATCAACAATGGCCAAATTGAAACCAAAAAAAAAAAACTCCGCCAAATTTGTCGCCAAGTTGGCGACAAAACTTGGCGACCAAAAGACTGGCGATATATCGCCAAGTGTCCGACAAATTATAACGCCACTTGAGTTTACATCGAAATTAACAATGATTTCCCCCCAAAAAGGTGCAAAAGACCCCCTTAGGAACATCCGAAAGCAACCAAAAGGGGAGGTGCACAACTAGACCCCACTACGAGTCTATGTACCAAATTTCAACTTTCTAGGACATACCATTTTTGAGTTATGCGAGATACATACGCACATACGCACATACGCACATACATACAGACGTCACGAGAAAAGTCGTTGTAATTACCTCGGTGATGGTCAAAATGGATATTTCGCGTGTCTATACATTCTTAGGCACTTTTCCGCATGTGGTCGAATCGAAAAAAAAACTCAACATTCATTTGGGGGTGAGCAAAATGGAAATTAAGGGCGATTTTTGAGTGAAAATTTTTTCGCGAATACAATACTTCCTTTTTTGTAAAAGGAAGTAAAAACGAATAATTAAATGAAAAAAATCAATTAATATATGAAGAAAAATAAATAAGCGAGTAAAAGAATGAATGAATAAGAAAATAAGTGAATGAATGACTAAATAAGTAAATTACTAAATGAATGAATGTAAATGAATTAATTAATAAATGAAAAAGTAAGTGATTTATATTAATTGACAAATTTTACAATTTATTTAAAATACAATCAAGCACAATATTAACTAAATTTTTGCTGCATTGAATATTACAAGGTCTCAATTAATATTTAAAATATTAATAAAAAGTATTTTATCATTTTATGGTAACAAAAACAATTTTTGACTTACAACAAAATATTACAATTATCATTTTTTTAAATTGCCTGCATTACCAAATGCTTTAATTCTCGGCGCAATTTTTTTTAATGACTGGACTAGATTACATGTGGTACTACATAGTTAAAATAATACTAGATAGGTAGAGCTAAAAGCAGAGTAAATATTTCACCATTTCACTTTGCCCATGATCCCCTCTTACTGTCTATCTTTTACGAGAAAAGCTCCCGCCGTCAAGTCTAAACCCGTCTACTGCCATAGAAACGGACTTCCTTCATTTTCTGCGAGGGTTAGCAAGGAGGCTTTTTGGCGAAATTTCGCCACTCGTCTTCTCGCCTTTTTGCAGTCGTACGGGTTTTTCCAACATTAAGCTTCCCTTGGAAAAATGAGACGCGTTTCGTTGCTATAGCTATAGCAGTAGACAGGTGCAGACATTTCGGCGGGGGCTTTTCTTGTGATGGACGGACAGTATTGTACCACCTTCTTACTGTGAACATTGTTGTCACAATACACATGCATAGATTGTTATTTTTTGTTGAATGCCGTTTCAGAGAGAGTCTGCAGCCGTATCAAGAGAGGGGACTGAGCGTCGGGCGGTTCGTCTGCCGGTGCCTGCTGTTCACGACTCTCTGGTCCCTCACCAACTACCTGTTCGTGAGATCGCTCAGCCTGCTCGACGCCACCGACGTCATCGCCCTCTACACCACACACTGCGCGTTCGTCTACCTCCTGTCGTGGGTGCTACTCCAAGAGCAGTTCGTTGGAATTCGAGTAAGTGCTGAGACCCGTTTATGATTGCTGAAATTAACTGGAAAGTCCATGAAATACACCACTAGCTCTGTCAATTCCAGGAATTGACAGAACTGGCGGTGTCTTTCATGTATTTCTGCCTTAGCCCTGGCTATAAGGCGGTAACTTGCTGAATAACTGGAAAGTCGCCCGTCAAGGTATGACGGATGAAAATTGCTTCAACATTTGAACGGAGCCATTACCTTTTTGGTGACATTTTGATTGTTGAAATTTCAACTCTTACTCCAGTGGATGAACCCTAAACTCCAGTAGATAGCTGTAATAGTTGACCGCTTAATTGACTAGAAAATCATGATCCGCGAAAATTGCTTCCACATTTGAACGAAGCCATTACCTTTTTGGTGACATTTTGATAGTTGAAATTTCAACTCTTACTCCAGTGGATGAACCCTAAACTCCAGTAGATAGCTGTAATAGTTGACCGCTTAATTGACTAGAAAATCATGACGGGCGAAAATTGCTTCCACATTTGACCGATGCAATTGCCTGCTTGGTGATAGTTTCAAAGTTGAAAAATTAACCCTAACTCAAGTGGATTAACCCTAAACTCCTGTAGATAGCGTTCATTGGTGACCTTTTTTTTCGCTTCTCCATTCCTCTGAAATGATACAGTCTTACCAGTAAAACAGTTCAGTTACCGGATCGAGTTCAGCCTTGTCACGATAAAGCCTTTCCCAGCACGTTAAACATTACCAAAACACGTTTTCAAATTGTCATGCCTTGGCGCGAGTTTCATTGTTGAAACACGCGAATTACTCGATCATCGGCCATTATTTATATGAGGATTTGCAAGCAGTCTCCGGACTTACAGTCAACTGGGAAAACCTTAGCCTTTGCAGGTAACATTGACCCCACAAGTGCAAAGAGATTGTCTATACTATATTAGAAATGGAAGAGTGATTATCACTTATTCTTTTCAAGGGTCTAATAAGAGGCAGCACTAGCTTGGCTAAATCATTCTTCTTCTTCATCAGCACAACCAGGCAAGGCCAAGACTTTCTCCGTCTGCTTCCTCCAGGCGGTACGACACATTGCCAGGTTTCTCCACCTGTTCACTCCCAAAATTTCTAGGTCCTTCTCAGCACTATCCAGCACCTTGTTGCTGGTCTTCCCCTTCTCCTTGTACCCTCAATCTTCGAAAAAGTTAGCTTTTTAACCGGGTCCAGATCTGCACGCCTAAATACGTGCCCCATCCATCTGATTCTGTTGCCTTTAATTACTCTTAAGATGTTGGGTTGTCTGTATTTATGGTATACTGGCTAAATCATTACTCATTGACTTTTTGTTTGTTGGGTCAATGTTACCCGTGAAAAGGCCATAGTTACCCCAGTTGACGGTTTATCTTTTTTTTTTATCTTTTCGAGATCGGTCGCTAGTGTCTGTCACCGATAGAGGGCCGTGGTGACCTGATCGGCAAGGCGTTTGACTCGTAATTGAACTGTCACGGTTCTGATGCCAGCAGGTCGAAGATGTGTTCGCTAATGGTGACTCGGCACCTTAAATATATCATGGTCCCAAAACCATCCAAGTACTTATTCCAAATCAATACCTCTGAAGTACTGGATCAGGTGTTGCTCGCCTCCTGGTGTGAATTGAATATTCAGGGTTCTCTTCAGGGTCCCGTCCAACCGGTTAAGCCACGTGTAGAGATAGGTACGGGGGACCTTCTGGATTGCACTCTAGTGAAATGAGTGTAACGTCAGTCATTGATATTTGATCAAAGCAAATATGACCAATCAAGCAACTTTCTCGCTTTGGGGGACCTTCTGGAGTGCACTCTAGTGAAATGAGTGTAACGTCAGTCATTGATATTTGATCAAAGCAAATATGACCAATCAAGCAACTTTCTCGCTTTGGGGGAGCTCGCCTTTCGCTCGCCTTCTGGAGTGCACTCTAGTGAAATGAGTGTAACGGCAGTCATTGATATTTGATCAAAGCAAATATGACCAAGCAAGCAACTTTCTCGCTTTGCTTCCTAGGCTACTGGGTAAAATGTCAATCTCTGAAACGGCTGCAGGAATGGCAACTTTTCCTGAACTACCCCAGAAGTCCGTGGATAGGAGGGTTAACAGACAAATCGTGGAGTTCGTGATATTTTAAAAAAGTTTTAGCTTTAAAATGACTAGAAACATACGTGTTCAGTTATATAAGCTAGGCCCAGATAGTTCCATCGGTTAAGCGTCGGGCTCGTGTCTGGAGGTTCGCGAGTTCGGTATCAGACAGCCGAATACCGTTTGTGTGTTCTAATGGTGACTGGTGGACAAAATTTTCAGTTAACCTTGTATTTTCAGTTCATTTATCAGTTTAATTTTCTCACGACAGAGATTTCTCTCGCGAGGTTAGAACTTTAATGATGACAATTATTTATTTACAGCAAATACAAAAGCGATATTGTTTGGCTCTGAGAAGTTGAGCTATGGCCTTGAGCAAGTCCATTTCTTTCAAGGGAGAGCAATCAGTAAGAAGAGGAATTGTTAGGCGCAGAGTTGGGCTACCATTGCAACCCTTTTATTGGCGAGAAAATCTCCCCCGCTTGCTACTTCTTACCTGAATTATATTTTTCGCCAAATGGGCAATAACACTGCAAACTAAATCCGCAAGTTCTTGAGCCGTTTTCCCTCACCACTATTTCAACAAATGGAATCTTTTAATCGGTCTGGCAGCGGAGCTCAACTTGCCAGAGGTGGACAGTACATGCCACCAAGTGTTACAGTCCTTCAATATAATTACCAGCTTTGTGTAAAACTCATTTCCAACGATATGGATGTTATGCGTCATCCGTAGCAGTGCTTGTTCTGTTGATAGTTCAAATGGGGTGGTCTCTACTGCCTCAGGAATCTCTGAAACCGTTCTGAAGCGAAAGCTACAGAAATTGAATCAAAGTCACAAGGACTTACGTCGTTGTAATGAAGGAACTACTTCATGGCATTCGCTTCAGAACTGATACGGAGATTCTTGTGGCAGCAGACCGTTCCATTGGAAATATCTGACGCTGCTACGGGGTGTTCCATAACTTCCAGAGCATTGGAAGCGGGTTGTAACAATGCTGGTAAATACATTGAAGGAGTGTAAAACTTGGTGTCATGCATCCTTTTGTACTAGCCGTAAATAGATAGTTGCCACTGTTAAAGATTCAACACTCGTATTACAAAGCTACAGTTGTTGACGATTACACCAGTTAATCGCCATGTCATCCATGTTTAGTATTTTCCTATTTGAGAGATTTTTATTTATGTACTTTTTGCATTTAGTAGAGTCCCGAAGTTTCGGCTTTGAATCCGTTAAATAAATTATTTAAGTGGCCGAGTTTAGCAAAATGCCGGGTTATCTGGAATGCTCCGGCAACAGGTTTCTACATCATGCTTGAATGTCGCCGAGTTTTCCCAAATCGGTCGGGTTATTGAAAGGTGAGTTTTCGAAACTCTGTACTGCATGATATTTTGTTTTCATTTCGTATGAACCGATGTTGTTAGAAAGGGCGTAAACTCATTTTTAAATCATCGATTCACATGTACTATGTACTGCTCTAGGCAGCAGTATCTGCAATTTTTGTCATCGGTTTTACTTTAGTTTTACTGTACAAACTTGATTATTTGGTTTCCACTGAAAATAACGCCAAATCCTAACATTTTATTAGTGTTTGTATTGAATAAGAAACGCGTTTCTTCAAATATCTCAAAAACTCTTAACAACAAACAACATTTCTTTCTCCTCATCCACCTTATTATTATTTAAGTATAGGTTTGTTATTGAGAAAATTGTGCTTTTTCATTGCTCAAATGGGAACGTTTATTTTTTTAACTAGCTGTACCCGACGCGCGTTGCTACGCCAACAAAAAAATACATCATTATACTGATTTTCATGACAATCAGTTGAACGGGGCAGAAGTTGCTACTCTGCAGTGCCACCTGGTGGCGAGTGGCTTCAATGAGCATATTATGCACCTTCTCCGTGGAAAAATACATATATATATAGAAATTTTCATAATAATCGGTCCAGGTATCAAGTGAAGCCGTGACTATACTCAAATTTTGTACTCACGCAGTTTGCAAGATCAATCAATCGCTAAAAATATCAAATAGGAAAAATTTTAAATCCTCCCGCTGCATGAAAAGCCATAAAACAGTAAAGAAAGAATTTATTTGTTCAAACTCAAGAAAAATGGCAACAGCTAACTTCTTATCAATGAGATCTTTCATGCGAATTAATTTCTGCAGCCGATCATTTTATTCGTATTTATCCAATGGATTGTGACTTAAATTGGAATAAAAAAGGAACTATCGATCGGATTTTTTTCGAACTGGTCTATAAACATTCCCAGTACCAAAAATAACAAACGGTGAAAGTTTCAGCCAAATCTGCCGGGTAGTTTTTGAGTTCATGAATGACATACAGACAAACATTCATTTATATATATATAGATTACAAATTATTACTTCATAGCAATGTAAAGAAAACTACATTTTTGAATCTTGTTTTCCAGATTGTGGCCGTTATTCTGTGCAACACGGGAATAGCGCTCTTCGCTTACATGGACGGCGATTCCCGCGCTCGAACACTTGGGGGAGTAGTGCTGGCCGCGTCCGCAGCCGCAGGAACAGCTGTCTACAAAGTAAGACCCTCACGCTACTCTATCTTTCAAAAGTTTCTTTTGTTGTCTAACATTAATTCTTTGTAACAATAACCTATGTCAAAAAAATCAATTTTGCTAAAAGCGGTCGTTCTCTTTATTTCTTCTGACTAGTTAACTTCTAGGCCTCCTACACACGAGGCTGTTAGTTGAGTCAACTTTTCAAAAAAGTTACCAGTCAACTAGTTGACTGGCGTTTTTCGTTGTGTTCACGCGAGACAACTTAATTGAATCAACTTTTCATCTAATAAGTTAAATTTATCGCGCAGCTGCTCCACAACTATGTTAAAACTGAACCGAGTTGACTCAACTGGTTCACTCGTGAGTAGAGCGAACGCGTATCAAGGTCAAGATGAGTTGAATCAACTGAAAAGTTGATTCAACCCATCAGGAGAGAGTTGTAACTGCAATGTACCTGGCGTGCCTGATCGACTGAGTCTTGAGTCGACTGATCGGATGACGAACGATTCCTTCACCTTTTTACCAGGTTACACTTCCTGATAGGCACTCGCTAGAAAGTTGATTCAATAAAGCTGTTTCGAGTGCATATTTACTGTTTTTGGGGCATGCCGTAATGAATGAATTTTGGATCCCCTTTATCTATCGCAAGATTTATCATGCGCATTTTTGAATCACCTTCAGGGCCAATCATTGTGGAGGGATCCTCATTTTTGCAGCATGGCAAACTGTTCGAGCCCAGCGAAGTGTTGAACAATTCAAGAGATTATCGTCTCATGCTACGTTAGGAATGTAGATATAGTTTTGAATTGCTTTAACTACGTTTGAAGTACAAGTAACGTTGCATGTTTTAGCTTTCCATAAAAATGCCGATTGTGAGATAAACAAAGATTATAGGACTTAGGTAAATGTGATGACTATAACTCATTACCATGGAGCTGCATCACATTAGTTGTTGTCGCGCTGAAAACTTTGCAACTACGTGTACAGATTGCTATCACAAACTAAATTTGGTCAAAATCTGAAATTAGCTGTTCTTGTAAAGTAAGAAAAACAACGTTAAAAAAAGCACAAATTTGCCAATTACAGCAGACACGTGTTTCGGCGTTACAGGGAATGCCTTTTTAAGTGCAAAAAGTAATGAGCTTATGGATGAAAAAACATCCGAACAAAAGACATCCGACATGTGTTTTCATCCATAAGCTCATTACCTTTTGCATTGAAAAAAGCGTTCCCTGTAACGCCGAAACACGTGTCTGCTGTAATTGGCAAATTTGTGCTTTTTTTAACGTTGTTTTTCTTACTTTACTGTTCAGCACAAAGGTATTTATTTATCTTAGCTGTTCTTGATTCAAGGTACCGAAATAGGCTCGAAAAATGTCCAAAAAACAACCTGTTTTGTGCTGGACATATCATTGACTTCCTCACTGAACGTCCAGTTTCATGCAAATGACGTCGTTTTAAATTCGTAGAAACAAATAACGTTTCGTGAAAAAGATCAAATTTCTGAAAAGATACCAGTGTTACCGAAAATATTTGACGAAGTATATAATTTCGCCATATCAAATATTATCTAAACATTATTATTATAATATTATCTGCAGCTATGTTTTATGTACGTATCTACACAGGGTGATCGGAAAATGAGAAGCCAAATTTTAAGGGGGTTATTGGGAACGAAAACAAGCAAGATTATACCGGAATGTATAGTTGTCAATGCAATTCTGATGCGTTTCATACACACGAAGCCGAAATCTGGCAGAAACAAAGCATATCGCTAATAATGATAAATTGCTACTCTAAGACGATTTCACGCAACATTTTAACTTTTAAGCCAAGTTTAAAAAGTGTTTAGTGTTGCGACCTGTAGCTATAATCAAGCACGGATGGAAGGAAAGGGTCATGAGGTCATTACACCCCTCCCTTTCTAAACCGTTGGCACTATTAAACATCCACATTACGTTCGAACAATTTATGAATAAAATGTGAACAAGGCAGTCATCTTTTAAATTCATTAAAAAAATTTAAAGTAAACATTTGAAATACTTAAAATACACCGCCAGCTTAGTCATTTCATCCGAGGACTTCAGTTTCGTGCTTATTAGCACTCATCAGCACAGAAAAGGAAGTGACTGATCTGGAGGTGAAAAACCTCTTAAGGTAGCCAAGAGAGCCATACAACTGGTAGCCAGTATAAAATTAACGCTGGTCAGACGAGTGACCGAAGCAATGGTTCAGTTAAACTCGAAACAGGCAAGTCATGCAATTTTCAGTAAACTAACTGTGAAAATACCATGCCTTGCCTGCAATCTTTTAGTTGAACCGAGCCATTGCTTCGGTCACTCGTCTGGCCAGTGCTAATTTAATACTAGCTACCAGTTTGTATGGCTCTTTTGGCTCTTTTAAGAGGTTTTCCACCTCCGGATCAGTCACTTCTTTTTCCGGGCTGATGAGTGCTAATAAGCACGACACTGAAGTCCTCGGATGGAATGACTGAGCTGGCGGTGTATTTTATGCATTTCTGCCTTAGCCCTGGCTATAGGGTGGTAACTTACTGAAAAAATTTGAAATATTACTTCTTTTCATTGCTTATGAAATTAATTCGTAAAGTTTTTGCCATATTAGATGCATTACTCCTGGCCAGTTCAGTGCTTTTTATTGATACTGAAACAGAACTAGAAATTTTTCGTATCCAAAGCCGTAGGTTCGTACATGAGGAGGAAAGGGAGGGTGTCATTTCTGAGCATGACCCCCCCCCCCCCACTAAACTTGTAGCCTGTATCCGCCCGTGGCTATAATACACGCAACGACAACGTAGTGATGGGTAATAACTTATCAAAATGGCACGTCAATGTCATTGCGACGTATATTACAGTTGCAGGGTCAACAACTTCTTTAAACCTTTCTTGATGCTAAAATGTTCCGTCAAATTGTGTTAGTGCAATAATTTATCATTATTTGTTATCAATCAGCCTCTAACTTAGTGTGAACGTAGCGCGTAAACATTGTGCTTGCGACCCAAAGTCCCTACATGATTCTTGCTTATTTTCGTCCCATATAACCCCCTTCAAAATTTGGCTACACATTTTCCAATACTTTTGTATTTTTACAAATCATAAAAGCTATTTTTATTCTTTTGTACTACTATCTATTGTTTCACAGGAAAGAAGTATATTTGGGCTACGGAAAGATGGAGGATGCACCCCCAGGGGCGTGCACGGAGGGGGGGGAGATAGGACACCTGTTGGCCTGGGCCCAAGCCTGAAAGGGGCCCAATATTTTTAAAACTTGCGGTGAAATATAGGGGTAAACAATATGGAGGAGGGTCTGGAAAAGTCATTTGTGATGAGCCCCATATTTTCTGTGCACGCCCCTGGATGCACCGGAAGCGGAAACAGAGCACTCTATTTTGAAATAGGTAGGATCAGCGACAACGCGCAAGCAGCAAAGTGCTCACTAATCATACCTGTTACAAAATGAAGTGTTCTGTTTCCGCCACCAGTTCTCATTCACCATCTCTCCGTGGCTCAACTAGACCCGCACAGCATTAACAAAAGAAAAAGGTATTTGACCATCTTCGTCTCATATAGGTGCTCTTCAAGAAACTAGTGGGAGAGGTGAGCCTGGGACAGCTATCCTTCTTCTTCAGCCTGGTGGGATTGTGCAACGTTCTCCTAGTATGGCCCCTAATGCTGGGGCTCTACCTGGGGCGCGCGGAGACACTGCGGTGGGACGAAGTGCCCTGGTTGCCCTTGCTCGGAGCAGCCATGTTCCTCTTCAGTAAGTATGGGATTTTGTAATTCGAAAGTTGATTCCTTTGACTAGTTACGATTAAACCTACCGGATGCGTCAGATACAAACGAAGTATCTCAAAATTAGAATAATCTTGAAAATCAGTATGCGCTTTTTACACTCTTCAATGGCTCAACTTGTAGCTTTTATGTTACCTAATATGAACATATGATTTTCTTCCACAACAGTTGTCCAGTACGATTAGACAGATTAGTGACATTTAACTGTAGGTTTAGACACTAAAATTTTTACTTACTTTGATCTTTTTACTTCCTTTTACAAAAAAGGAAGTATTGTATTCGCGAAAAAACTTTTTCCCAAAAATCGACCTTAATTTCCATTTTGCTCACCCCCGAATGAATGTTGAGTTTTTTTTTCAACCCGACCACACGTGGATATGTGCCTAGGAACGTACAGACACCCGAAATATCCATTTTAATGTTAATTAAAACACGTTTTCTCGTGACGTCTGTATGTACGTATGTATGTGCGTATGTGAGTATGTATGTCGCATAACTCACGAACGAAATGTCCTAGAAAGTTGAAATTTGGTACGTAGACTCCGAGTGGGATCTAGTTGTGCACCTTTCTTTTTGGATGCATTCGCATGCTCCAAAGGGGGTCTTTTGCCCCTTTTGGGGAGGAAGTCATTGTTAATTACGATATTAACTCAAGTGGCGTTGTAATTTGGCGAACACTTGGCGATATATCGCCAGTCTTTTAGTCGCCAAATTTTTTCGCCAACTTGGCGACAAATTTGTCGATTTTTATTTTATTTTTTTTTTTATTTTTTTTTATAAATCTGGTTTCAATTTGGTCACTGTTGGTGATATTTAGAGAGTAAACTATTGAATCGTATTAAAACTGCCAATAATGAGAAAATGACATTAAATTGGAGTAAAAGGAAGTCATGTGATGCACACATCAGCATGTTTTCATTAAATGAAACCATTACGGAAAAATGAATTAAATATCAGTTTTCGATCGGACTGAACTGCATGCGTTCCAAATCTCTTTGTACCGCAATCGAGTCCACCAAAAAGTATTAAATTATGGGGGGGGGGGGAGGGAACCCGTGGATTGAGCTGCTTTCGATACTGAACGCCTGATTTTGATTCCAGGAGGTAAACAATAGACTAGAAAGAAAGGCATAGGTGATGATAAGACGTCATAAGTCAATATAACACTATTTTTGTCACCAACCTTTATAAATTTGGCTACAGTGACTTCAGACTATGATGTTGATGACATACTATGAGCCACAGCAAGTTACTTTAAATTGATTTTGGTTTTTTTATTTTATTTATTCATTTATTTATTTCAAAGTTATTTATAAACTATAAAGTTGTCCGTCAAGGTATGACGGGGGGAAATTGCTTCCACTCTTCTACATTTGAACGAAGCAATTGTCTGTTTGGTGATATTTTGTTAGTTGGAATTTTAATCCTAACTCCAGTGGATGAACCCTAAACTCCAGTGGGTAGCGTTAATTTTCAACCACTTTTTTGATTCTTCGTTCCCCTAAAATGACTGTGTTATCAGTAAAAGAGTTAAGCTACCGGATCGAGTTCAGCCTTGTTACAATAAAGCCTTTCCCTGCATGTTAAACATTACCCAAACGTATTAATTAATTATCATGCTGCCGTGGCGCGAGTTTCATTGTCGAAACACGCGGGTTACTCGATCATCGGCTATTATTTCAATGAGGATATTAAAATTTTAGCAATTCCTTAATTAGTTCTACCCTGAATGGCGAGTAATTCGTTTCCTTTTTTTTTTTGAGCAATCACGATTGCTTATTGCTTTCATTTGACTGTTTTGAGGTCCTATCATTTTATTTTCCCGCCAGCACCCTCTGCAGCATCACCGTTGACCGGCCGCCTCACGATGCTCCTCCTCTAGCGAAAACCGCCTCCAGATTGCGTCAATATCCTACACTTACACGCATACATTCATGCACGTACACACACACACACAAACACATACACACACATACATACGCCTACACACACATACACACACACAACCACATACACACGCTCAAACACGTACACACACACGCATACATACAGACACCTACACATAAACACACACCTACACACAACTACCCACACACACATACACATCCCCCCCCCCACTCACACAAACACTCGTACACACAACTACCCACACACTCATACCTGCACACACACACAAACACACATGCCTACACACACATACACATACCCCCCTGCACACAAGCACACATTTCCCCCTGCACAAAACACACCCTACATACACACTCACACACACTCGTAATTGCGAAAAACATAATTTGAATTCAAGAAGTCAAAATTCAAATTATTATTATTATTTTTTTTTTTTTTTTGAATATTACTAAACATTTTACTTTGCTCTTGAAGGAGGACTCAAGTCTACATATTGGCTCAGCATGATTTCACAGAACCTCTAACATTTATCAAGAGATGATAATACGTGTTTTTCACATGATTAATGTCATAGAATCTGTGAAGCAGTAAATTAATGATTTCTCTTAATCTTTTCTTTTCTTTCTAGTGGCCAATTTATTAGGTAACTTTGGCGTCCTATGGACATATGAAGTGTTTTTGACACTTGGCTTCGTATGTGCTGTGCCTGCATCCGCAGGTAAGAATCGTTCGATTTTTAAATATTAGGTTTGCTGCAGCTAATTCTCAACCTTTCTGAACTCCCTTTTGAACACTGAAATGAGATCATGCCCGCTCCCCTCACTACCACATCGTGATTAGTACAATTGGAATATGAAACTTAAACTAGTTTTTAAATGAAAAAATTGAAACATGTAATCTTCTTCTTCTTCTTTACTAATAATAAAGCAGAAAGTCTCTCTGTCCGGAGGATGTCTGGATGTCTGGATGTCTGTAGGATGTCTGTAGGATGTCCGTAGGATGTCTGTGACGCGCATAGCGCTTAAACCGTTCGGCCGATTTTCATGAAATTTGGCACAAAGTTAGTATGTAGCATGGGGGTGTGCACCTCGAAGCGATTTTTCGAAAATTCGATGTGGTTCTTTTTTTATTCCAATTTTAAGAAAAAAAGTATCATAAATTACGAAATTATCGTAACGTGGAACCGTAACATGGGCACAAGCCAGTTGGCGAGATACGAAATTATCATAACGTGGAACCGTAACGTCGGTACAAGCCAACTGGCGAGAAAATTCACTATACATTATTTGTAAATATACAGGCGAACCAAAAGACCTTTTGATTTTTCTATTGCGGGCGAAGCCGTGCGGGTATCACTATTACTAATAATAAAGCTGAAAGTCTCTCTGTCCGGAGGATGTCTGGATGTCTGGATGTCTGTAGGATGTCTGTGACGCGCATAGCGCCTAGACCGTTCGGCCGATTTTCTTGAAATTTAGCACAAAGTTAGTTAGTAGCATGGGGGTGTGCACCTCGAAGCGATTTTTCGAATATTCGATGTGGTTCTTTTTCTATTCCAATTTTAAGAACAAAATTATCATAAAATGGACGAGTAAATTACGAAATTATCATGGAGCCGTAACATGGGCACAAGCCAATTGGCGAGATACGAAATTATCATAACGTGGAACCGCAACATGGGTACAAGCCAATTGGCGAGAAAGTTCACCATACATTATTTGTAAAAATACAGGCGAACCAAAAGATCTTTTAATTTTTCCATTACGGGCAAAGCCGTGCGGATACCACTAGTAAAAAAATAGAACAAGAAGGTTTGAAAAATAAAATTTAGTTCTCTTGTTACTAATAATAAAGCTGGAAAGTCTCTCTGTCCGGAGGATGTCTGGATGTCTGTAGGATGTCTGTGACACGCATAGCGCCTAGACCGTTCGGCCGATTTTCATGACATTTGGCACAAAGTTAGTTTGTAGCATGGGGGTGTTCACCTCGAAGCGATTTTTCGAAAATTCGATGTGGTTCTTTTTTTATTCCAATTTTAAGAAAAAAACTATCATGAATTACGAAATTATCATAACGTGGAACCGTAACATGGGCACAAGCCAATTGACGAGATACGAAATTATCATAACGTGGAACCGTAAGATGGGTACAAGCCAACTGGCGAGAAAATTCGCCATACATTATTTGTAAATATACAGGCGAACCAAAAGACCTTTTGATTTTTCTATTACGGGCAAAGCCGTGCGGGTATCACTAGTTACTAATAATAAAGCGGAAAGTCTCTCTGTCTGGATGTCTGTGACGCGCATAGCGCCTAGACCGTTCTGCCGATTTTCATGAAATTTGGCACAAAGTTAGTTTGTAGCATGGAGGTGTGCACCTCGAAGTGATTTTTCGAAAATTCGATTTTATTCTTTTTCTATTTCACTTTTAAGAACATTTTCCGGAGCAAAATTATCATAAGATTTACGAGTAAATTACGAAATTATCATGACGTGGAATGGGAGAGCGAATGAACATTTATTTATTTATTTATTTAAACCCCACCAATCACCACCGTACCAACCCCGGTGAGGGTTTAACCGGATGTGGTGACTGGGGGGAACAGAACAGATTACGAGCGACACTCGCTGGCACAATTTTGATAATTACAAAAACCAATAACCATAATAAGATAACAAACAACAAAAAGAACTAAATAAAAAGAACTAATATACAAGTGAAGAAGCTAAATAAGACTGGGATGGCTGGTAGCGATTGAACGTAGCCCAATCGGCGAGAAATTCGTCATCCATTATTTGTAAATATACAGGCGAACCGAATGACCTTTTAATTTTCAACTACGGGCAAAGCCGGGCGGGTACCACTAGTTCATTTTATAAAACAAACTTTAATGTTGCTGCAGATCACTATACTTTGAACATACTATCTTCACGTGATATACACCACCAGCTCAGTCACTTCCGGTAATGGGCGGTAATTTACTGAATATACCTTGCCTTGCGTTCAATCTTTGAGTTGAACCGAACCATTGCTTCGGTCACTCGTCTGGTCTGCTAATTCTATATTAGCTACCAGTTTGTTTGGCACTCTTGGCTTCCTTAAGAGGTTTTCCATCTCCAGCTCGGTCACTTTCCTATGCTGGGCTGATGAGTGCGAATAAGCACGAAACTGCAGTCCTCGGCTGGAAATGACTGAGCTGGCGGTGTATTTCATGTAAGACTGGGATGGCTGGTAGCGATTGAACGTAGCCAATCGGCGAGAAATTCGTCATCCATTATTTGTAAATATACAGGCGAACCGAATGACCTTTTAATTTTCAACTACGGGCAAAGCCGTGCGGGTACCACTAGTTCATTTTATAAAACAAACTTTAATGTTGCTGCAGATCACTATACTTTGAACATACTATCATTAAATACAAGAAATCAAAGAATCGAGGAGCTACTAAATACAAATTAATTTGAGGTTTTATCCAGGCTCTTCGAGAGGTTGGCGTGTAATGCTAGTCATTTTTACAACATCAATGGAATTGCTGCTGCTGCTTGTCTTTCACAGGAATTGGAATATTAAATACTGTGACGCAGATCACTTCAGGTTACTTTAAATGTCTTTCTCGGTTTTTTTATTGTTATATAATAAGCTAATACTGGAAATCCGTATATCTTCTTCTCAGAACAACAGTAAGACATCGAATCCCAGGAATAACAGTAAGGTGTCCTACTGTTGATTTGACGCGACGATAGGTGGATGAACATTGCATTAAAAACCTCAAAAATAAATGAATAAATTATAAGGCTGAAAACACACTCTATTAACAAAAAAATCGACGCACCAAGAAGCAATCATCCGATTGCTTTGAAATTTTGTATGCATGAGTGTTTTGACCAGATATGCAAATGATTAAAATTTGGTGTCCAATGAATGAATAGTTTGATCTCCAGCGCATCGGAACTGCGCATCCAGCAGATGTATATAAAAAGCAGTTTTTCAACAGTTGTTAAAACTTTCGGTTTGTTTGCGATTCAGATTACCTATCAACAACTTAAAAATGCCTCGCTGCATGGTTCGTGCTCCTTACGAACAACTGTCAGAGTTTAAAAGAGGTCGTATGATTGTATTGAAAGATTCCGGTTGATCAAATCGGAGAATCGCTCGTCATTTGAGTCGAAGCGATGCGGCGATTCGAAGATGCTGGCAAGAATTGGTGGAAAATGGCAGAGTTCAGCGTCAGAATGGCAGCGGTCGACCTAGGGTTACAACAGATCGTGATGACCGGGTGATTGTCGGATCAGCAGTCACAGCGTTTTCTTCATCTCTATGAACCATCAGACGTTCAACCCAAACACTAGTGAAATACACCGCCAGCTCAGTCATTTCCAGCCGAGGACTGCTGTTTCGTGCTTATTAGCACTCACCAGCCCGGCATAGTAAAGTGACTGAGCTGGAGATGGAAAACCTCTTAAGGAAGCCGAGTGCGAAACAAACTGGTAGCTAATATAGAATTAGCAGACCAGACGAGTGACCGAAACAATGGTTCGGTTCCACTCGAAGATTGAACATTGTTTCGGTCACTCGTCTGGTCTGCTAATTCTGTATTTGCTACCAGTTTGTTTGGCACTCTTGGCTTCCTTAAGAGGTTTTCCATCTCCAGCTCAGTCACTTTCCTATGCGGGGCTGCTGAGTGCTAATAAGCACGAAACTGCAGTCCTCGGCTGGAAATGACTGAGCTGGCGGTGTATTTCACGTATTTCTGCTTTAGCCCTGGCTAATGGGCGGTAATTTACCAAACACCAGTGTCCATCATGACCATTTACAGACGGTTGGGACAACGAAATCTACGCTCGCGCCGATTGTTACGCCACCTGCCACTGACGCCTACACACTGCCGAGCCAGATCACAGTGGTGCATGGCTCGATCAGATTGGAATGGTGCCGACTGGGGATGTATAGTCTTTAGCGACGAATCCCGTTTTCAACTGTGTCATGACGATCATCGAAGACGTGTTTGGAGACACCCAGGGCAGCGGGGGGGATTCTGGTTTCACTTTTACACGCCACACTGGCCCTCAACAAGGCATTATGGTCTATGGTGCCATTTACTTTGATAATTGGACCCCTTTGGTCGCAATTAGATGTACACTTACTTCACAGTGGTACGTCGACGACATCCTAAGGCCTGTTTTGCTGCCGTTCCTTTTTGCAGTACCCTCGGCTGGTTTTCAGCAGGACAATGCCAGATAACATACGGCACGTGTTGCTATGAACTGTCTGCAAACTTGTCAAATTCTTCCGTGGCCTGCCAGATCTCTCCCATTGAGCATGTCTGGGATATGATGGGATGGCGGTTGCATCTGGCAAAGAATGTTGATAACCTCGTCCGACAAATGGAGCGAATTCAGCCGGAAATACCCTCCGGGAGCTTTATTGGTGCTTGCCACGCCGTGCTTCAGCTTGTATCAAGGCTAGAGGTGGGTCAATACCTTATTGAACTTTTATTGGAACTCTGATATAAATTATTCAATTGTTCTTAGAATTCAATCATTTACTATTCGTGCATTGTCTTCCTATTCACCAATTTTCGTCTCAATCGGATCACTCCTTCTTGGTGCATCGATTTCTTTGTTATAGAGTGTACATACCTGCAACTAAAAAATTGATCAGATTACAGTTTTATTTTTTAAACAATGCCTTCCTTGAAATCTTTCTACGTCCCCCCGGTTGCAAACCCTTGAACTACCGGGAAGATCTGTAAGTTGAGGGGGGAAATGGTGAAATTTTTAATCGTTTAACAATTTTTTGGAACGATATCATTTCCCATCATTGATGATAACTTCTTGCGAGTGTAATTGCAATTTTAAAATCCCGTGTTTGATGAGCACCCTCTCTTCGGAGACAGCCATCTCAAGTATTCCCGTTTTGATATCGTCTTCATTTTTGGATAATTTTCCGGCAAAAAAAATTTTTGCAAAGAAATGACCCACCGAAAATTAGAAAATGGGAGTATATTGTTACAAATTCTGTAAATAGTAATTATTGTAGTAACGTAACCTGTAAATATTTTGCCGTAATGAATATACAGCCCCTATACATTCGGCTAAAGTATACGCCCCCCCCCCCATATTTCTTTTTTTGTTCATTGATGAAATCAGATAACGGTGTACGAATTTCGAGAAGGATTTCGAATGTCGTGGAAACTTTTCGATGTTTATAAAAGAATCCCGCGTGATAAAAAGTGAGTTTCAATTGAGAATTCGAACTGAGAGTGTATTAGCTCTGTTTATTGCGAGGCATTTCGCTGTGTTGTTTTTCGTATTTGGAAGTAAATACGTGTGTAACCGTTGAGTTTACGGTGTGGTGTGATATTTGCTTAATTGCTGATGATTAATTTAGCAGTTGTTGACGATCTTTCCTGTACATAGTGTAAATAAATTCTCTGTGTTTTTAATCAAGAACTGTGTCGTCCTTTCAAGGAAGTTGGATGTCGCATTGGATCCGTTACAATATTTAGAGGCAGCGTAGTTCAACAGGTGGCAAATTAACTGCTTCGCGAAAAGAAAAACCACTAGCAGCTTTGGCGACTGGCCAGAAAATCGCATAGATCGTTTGGGGAATTCTTTCGTATCCACAACATATTTCCCAGACCTTGCACCTTTCTTTTTTATTACATATTTCTGTCCGGGAAAATTTACAAATGATGAAGAATAAAGAAGTTGTCAAAACAGCACTGCCTGGTGTCTTTACCTAGAAGCACAGGGCAGCATTCAAAAACGAGATGTAAAGGGTGTCCCAAAATTAACGCAAGATTTGAATTTGCCGCCATTTTTGCAATAAATGGTTGGCGACCCTGAAAAAAGAACAATTTGACAGCTGAGAGTTTAGGGTAATCAAAAATGGAGCGTTATACGATACATTAACGCGCTTTCATTATTGAACAATTGTTTCAAAAATAATGAAAGTTGTGGATGGTCAAGCAGTTACTGTTATTGGCGCTCGGTATCGCAACACGGTAATGCACGGGCTTGTTGTGGGCTTGTTGACATAGACCTTTGAATTCAAATAACCCCATAAGAAGAAATTTAAAAATGTTAAATCACACGATCTAGGGTGCCAATTCTGATCACCGAAATGAGAGAGTACGCGACTAGGAAATACCAGTAATTGAAATGTTTCACTCTCTCTAGCTGTATGGTACAATAACACCCCATTTTTACTAACCCTAAACTCTCAACTGTCAAATTGTTTTTTTTTTCATGGCTGCCAACAATTTATGGAAAAAATGGTGGCAAATTCAAATCTTGCGTTAATTTTGGGAAACCCTTTACAAATGGCGGTAACGTCTGCCAAGAAGTTATAAGCAACGATATAAACTACCAGGTAGTATATGATCGCAAATGGCAGTAACAGTACATTAGACTACAGCAGAGTGTCCCCCCCCCCCCCAAGAGCAAGAGCGCACCTCCCCTAAATATCGCGACTCCCCCAAGTAAAGAAAACCGCTCAAAACAACTCTCCTAAAAATTTCAATGGCTTTGTCTGCGCCATGAACCCCCCCCCCCCCCTTTTAGGTGGGCACCCCTGCACTACAGAGTTCCTTGTACCTCCCACTACACGTGGTTCAACCGGTCAGATGGGGTATTGAAGGAATTTTTTGATCCAGACCAGGAGTCAAGCAGTCCATGATCCATCTCGACAAAGATCAACACTGGGAAATTTTACTTGTCGAATCAAAATCTTTAGCCGTTACTCTTTTTTTAAGCCAAAAAAAAAAAAGGCAACTAAGCAACAAATTAACTTTTGAATTGCAACTAAAACATATTCCTTACATAATTTCCTTTCATTTCATGCAAACTATCAGTTTGAATGAAGGTTAATTCCTATTCCTATTCAGAGTCACAACTGACTACAACTGTATTTATGTCGAGGACTGCATACTAAGTGCCTTGCCTCCATTATTTTATATACCGATAGATGGCAGCACCATCACCGGATCGAACAGTTAAAGAGAATTTAGAACTAGTCCAGGAGCTAATAGCTACCTGGTACTAGCACCCTCAGAGGTATCGTTTCACTTGGAGGACATTAAGACCACGAGCATATTTAACGTCGCCCAGTCCCCTTTAATGACGAAAAGGTTAATATGTATCTAATTCATGGTATTAACGTTAACCAATATTAAAGGTGGGGTCGGAAAAAGTGGCGAGTGCGTGGAGAATGAATTCCTTTTAGAGTCGCCACGTGGTGTGTGACCATCTTGAATCTTAATCTTTACACCGACAGATTTAATGCGCATAAGTTACAACTAGCGTACTTGGAGGATCTTTGACCGGTGGGCATCGGCTTTCCACTTACGAGTCCAATGCTTTACCGTTCAGACTACCACGACTAGTTCTGCAGAAAAAAAAATGTATTGTTAAACGTACTAAAAACTGCATTATTTTTGCTTCCCCAAATGAGTAGAACTTTCTGGTAGGCCTAATATTTTAACACTAATGAAATCCTTAATTTCGAAGTATGATTACTTAAGAAGATTAAAGTTTGCAATTTTGCTGAAACAAGTTGTGATACAAGTTGTGTAGGGGCCGTGGTAGCCCGATCGGTAGAGTGTCGGATTCGGGGCCGGAGGGTCCTGAGTTCGAAACTCGATGGTCGAAGACCCACCGTCGTCATTAAAGGGGACTGGGCGACGTTAAATATGCTCGTGGTCTCAATGTCCTCCAAGTGAAACGATACCTCTGGGGGTGCTAGCACCAGGTAGCTATTAGCTCCTGGACTAGTTCTAAATTCTCATTAACTGTTCGATCCGGTGATGGTGCTGCCATCTATCGGTATATAAAATAATGGAGGCAAGGCACTTAGTATGCAGTCCTTGACATAAATACAGTTGTAGTCAGTTGTGACTCTGAATAGGAATAGGACAAGTTGTGTATTACATTTGTCTCATGGGAAAGGAACAATATTTGTTTTTGCCGTTCGTTTTTCGCAACAATATTTCAACACGATTTAAGGGGGTCCGGGACACATTTTGAAAATTTTTTTATTATATACTTTAGAGTTTTGAATTTTTTTACACCGATTCACCATTTAATTAATAAGCTTAATCACAACACAAATATGAAAAAAAAATTTTTATTCAAATTTAATTTGTTTTTTAAAAAAAAATGGGGTTGCTTTAAATTGCTATAACTCAAAATATTGTTGGTCAATTTTCAATTTTTTTTCAAAAAAGTATGCACAAATATCTAAGCTTTAATTTTTGTTCGGCGATTTTAAAAATATTGATTCAATAAAAAATTAAAAATAATTGAAGAAAAATTTCGAAAAATTCGAAGATACTTTTTTTTAAAAAAACCATATTTTTTGCAGTAAACGTTTTTTTTTTTTCAAAATCGCTGAATAAAAAATTAAGTAAACTGTTTGAAAAAGACATGCTCCAAATATCATTACTTTATCTTCATTGGTTCTTGACTTATAAGAGTTTGAATGCAAGAAATCGGGAAAAATTGCATCATGGAGAAAAACGCGTTTAAAATTTTAAAGCCCAATACACATTAGTTAGGTGCGGGCAACAAAAAGAATTATATCTTTTGTTCTAATAAAGATAAAAACACGATTCAAACGTCCTTTTAAGCAGAAGAAATGGAGTAATTTTTTAAATGATAAAAAAAAAATTGCAAAATTTGTCGATTTTTGTGTCCCGGACCCCCTTAATAATTATTTAGTTTCTAAATCGTGTGTATGGGGAGGATAATACCCATGACGGGAAGATTACCAAGCAGCGCTGGGAGAGATTGCACTTGAAAAGGTCCTACTCTTTGTTTTGTAATCAAAAGGATGGGTAAAACGGAAAAAAATTACATGCAGCGTGTAAGAAGGGCCGCACAGTACGCTTTTTCAGCAGAGCTATCGCAATATGCACGCAACTCAAATTCGGTCTTAGTTTGAAGCGCTTACTTGGGGAAGATTACCTGCTCGAAAAGACATAGTTCTTCTAAAAAAACGATATTTAGCGACGGCAAAGTCCAACTAGTGATCCCGCGGAAATTTTCCTTACCATAATTCTCGCGAAAAAAAATTCTTGAAAACTGCTCCTGGTGATAGGAACCAAAACGGACCAAATGCACCAGCAATTTATGTGAGTATTTCTACGCTACGCTGTTAAAACAGATTTCTTAAAACTGAGACAAAATCGCTTATTTTTGAGATCATCACTTACTCAAAATGGCTCCGAGACAATTTTGTTTAGAATTGAAAAGCAAGAGTTCTTACTTCTTTACTTATAATAAAGCTGAAAGTCCCTCTATCTGTCAAGATCTCTGTGACGCGCATAGCGCCTAGACCGTTTGGCCGCTTTTCATGAAATTTGGCAAAGTTAGTTTGTAGCATGGGGGTGTGCACCTCGAAGCGATTTTTCGAAAATTCGATGTGGTTCTTTTTCTATTCCAATTTTAAGAACAAAAATACCATAAGATGGACGAGTAAATTACGAAATTATCATAACGTGGAACCGTAACATGGGCACAAGCCAATTGGCGAGATACGAAATTATCATAACGTGGAACCGTATCATAGGTACAATCCAATTGGCGAGAAAATTCACCACACATTATTTGTGAATATACAGGCGAACCAAAAGACCTTTTAATTTTTCTATTACGGGCAAAGCCGTGCGGGTACCACTAGTTTGAAATGTACCCTCTTCTCAAAAGCGATTCACCATGTTCTCATTTTTGAAATACCGCTCTATTCAGAAATAAGCACAGAAGATTTCATTTCTGAGATAGGGCTGTTTCAAAAACGAGAACATGTTGGATTGCATACTTATTATCCCCCTTTGAGATTTTAATCAGCATGGACGGGCCGTAATCGAACTGAAGCCGATACACTTTGACAGCTGAGAGTTTAGGGTAATAAAAAATGGAGCGTTATACGATACAATAACGCGCTTTCATTATTGAACAATTGTTTCAAAAATAATGAAAGTTGTGGCTGGTCAAGCAGTTACTGTTATTGGCACTCGGTATCGCAACACGGTAATGCACGGGCTTGTTGTGGGCTTGTTGACATAGACCTTTGAATTCAAATAAACCCATAAGAAGACATTTAAAAATGTTAAATCACACGATCTAGGGTGCCAATTCTGATGACCGAAATGAGAGAGTACGCGACTAGGAAATGCCTTATGCAGTCATTGAAATGTTTCACTCTCTCTAGCTGTATGGTACAATAACACCCCATTTTTACTAACCCTAAACTCCCAACTGTCAAATTGTTCTTTTTTCATGGCTGCCAACAATTTATGGAAAAAATGGTGGAAAATTCAAATCTTGCGTTAATTTTGGGACACCCTTTATATACACTCAGTCAATCTTTAAACTGGGAGCTAAAAATATTTTTCACAACAGTGTGAAGTCTGCAGTGAGGAACTGAAAAATTCAACTCCCGCTTTCCTCTTGCGTATTTTTGAGATGGTCTGCTTACTTGAATTTAAATTTGACATTTACGTATTTCTAAGTGAAAACTGCTTGAAAAATATCAGAAGATAAAAAATGTTTTTCCTTTCTATAAACAGATGATTTTTAACGGTGCATTGAGAACTTAAACACACAGTCGGGATCTGGAAAACTAGTTTACCTCATAGTCCTCCTTAAAATCCCTTCCAATAAGTTAATATCTTTAATAAGTTTATTTCTTTGATTAGTTTCTCTTTAATAGGGTTATATCGTTACTTATACAGGGTGTTTCAAAACGAATAGCGGGGTTTTAACATGTTATAATATTTATTACACCAAACTTACAGCCACAGGTGATATATCAAATGGAAGAGAAACTCAAACAGTTTTGTTTGTTGGCATCAGTGCGCATGCTAACTGGTACTTCTTATCTGGATACTTTACTGCTATGGCTCTTCCCTCAACTGACACAAGATGAACCAGAAAACTTCATCTTTCAGCAAGATGGTGCGCCGCCTCACTGGCATAATGAGGTACGCGATTGGCTTAACATAAAGGTACCCGATCGCTGGATTGGCCGTAAGGGGCCTAATGACAGGGCTTGTTTCCATGGCCTCCACGGTCACCCGACCTAGCGCCGTGTGATTTCTATCTTTGAGGGTTTATTAAGGACCGTGTGTATGTGCCTCCACTGCCAGCCGACCTTCCCGAATTAAGGAACAGGATTGAAACAGCTGTAGCAGCAATTATCAATGAGACACTCATCAAAGTTTGGGAAGAACTTGCATATCGTCTTGACGTGTGCCGAGTGACGAATGGTGCTCACATTGAACACTTGAAGGCTATTATGTAAAACTGTTTGAGTTTCTCTTTCATTCGTTATATCACTTGTGGCTGTAAGTTTGGTGTAATAAATATTATAACATGTTCGTTAAAACCCCGCTATTCATTTTGAACACCCTGTATAATATCTTCAATTAGTTTGTCTTGAAAAAGTTAACCTTTCTGCTGTCATCTTTCTCACTTTTTCTCCACAGTGGTGGATGTGTATCTGTACCAAGTGCTTTTCCGCGGCATGAAGTTGGCTGGAATTGTGCTCACGCTGGTTGGCTTCTGCCTGGTGCTGCTGCCTGAGAACTGGCCTGACTACCTCACACTGTTGCTCAGGTGGAGGAGAAGAAGCAAGAATACGCCTCAACCACAACAGACCTGCACAGAACCGAGGACAAGTTACACGTCCCGCCTGCGGACGCACAGTGGCAGGGTGAAGTAGAAAGAACTACTAAAGAACAAGGGATCTTTAGTGTGACAAATGGTGCTTTCGCCGATGCGAATGTTTCAAAAAGCATATTGCCAACAAAGGTGGTGGTGTACATCAATGCACAGCGCAGGGTGAAGTAGGAAGGACTCTTGAAGGACAAAGGATCCTTAGCCGGTGCTTTCACTGATGTCCATGTTTGGAAAAGCTTATTGCCTGTCAGTGGATTTGCATAGCTGGCGAAGTAGAGAGGGCTCTCAAAGAACAAATGATTTTTAGTGTGATAAATGGTGCTTTCACCGATGCGAATGTTTCAAAAAGCATATTGCCTACAAAGGTGGTGGTGTACATCAATGCACAGCGCAAGGTGAAGTAGGAAGGACTCCTGAAGGACAAAGGATCCTTAGCCGGTGCTTTCACTGATGTCCATGTTTGGAAAAGTTTATTGCCTGTCAGTGGATTTGCATTGCTGGCATAGTCGAAAAGCGAAGTAGAGAGGGCTCTCAAAGAACAAATGATTTTTAGTGTGTTAAATGGTGCTTTCACCTATGTCAATGATTGAAAAAACATATTGCCTCTATAGGTAGTGTACTTTGTAGCACAGTGACTGGGTGAAGTAGGAAGGGAGTCTTGAAGAACCAATGATCTTTAGTATGTTAAATGGTGCTTTCACCAATGTCAATGATTGAAAAAACATATTGCCGGAATGGGCATTGTACATTTGTTGTGAGTCATGATGATGTGATAATTCTTTTAGTATCATAAAAATTGCTTTGGGACAGCTACCTGTGATTTGTGAAGCGTTAATATCGTTGAAGAACGGAAATGTCAGTGGTTTTGCGTAACACTGACGAATAAGAATGATTGCAAAGTTGATTTTTGCCAACAAATGTGGCATTCCTACACAGAGGTAGTTTTGATGAATGTTATTTAGTGTCTCCAAGACTTTACAGCAAATATCAATTGGTCAGCAATAAATACAGTGTGTGATAAGATATCAGATATCCTAGCAAACAGGATGCCTTTGTGGCACAATCTGAAAAACAACTTAATTACAATATTTTAATTTTTGTAACCACGTTGCGTGGTTATTTTTAATGATGCATGTTGATTTTTTGTGGTTACGATTGAGCTGAAATGTAAGAGTAGCTACTGCAACTTCAAATAATTTGCCTAATGCCCCGAGCTAGATTATTTTGTCAAAACGAAGTGTGGGATGAGAAAATTATATAGTTGTGTTAAAAAAATCTGAGAATTATGTAATAAGCACAATTTTAAAGTTCTGCTAGTTTTCTTTCTGATACGTGGCTCATTTAAATGATTTGTACGGTTCAAAAACTATTTTTAAAAAATACTAACCGGTTATGAATTTTGATAGATCTGTGTATGGGTGATATCAAGAATTATCGCCTTAAAATTCCAGATTTCAGAATTTTATAATTTTAGAAAACTAAATTGTATTACTTGGAAAACGTGTGCACTTTGCTTTCCTGAATGGCATATTTTCCAAGTGATAAACATAGTCAAAAAAAAAAAAAAATGCTTGATTGCATCTTACATTTACCATTGTGATTGTGAAGTATAAGGATCAAAGAAACAAAAAATGTTATCAGTAATCCACTATCACCTTTTCTATACCACTAATTATACTTTTTAAAGCGAATATAGGTGCTAATTTTGCTCATTTGTTTGAAGAAAATGGTAATTATGAAAGAAACTAATTTTGCTCAAAATTGAGTGTTTATGTATTATTTAACGCAAATTTAGACAGATTTTTTTTTTATTGACTGCCTTTTAAGACTCGTGGAAGAACATAAATAACTAGATTTGCGCAGATAGTAAGTTTTTGAGTACCTCAGAAAGACTTATTGATTGTATGCAACCACGTCTTTTTTAATTAAGCATTAAATCATTGAAATTTTAAGCAAAACTTTTGCAAAATTTTCAGCATTTTTATCTTCAAAATCTTTTTTTGTATTTGGTACAATAATTTCCTTGAAACTCAAAGATGTATCCTATTACCTATTTCATTGTGTAATATTATGGTTTCTGTAGTTTCAGCTGTTGTCGGCAAAAAAAGAAAAGAAAGAAAGAAAAACTAATCTAACTAATCAAAGATAGCATTGTTAAATATTGCTGAAAGATTTAAAAATCATATTTTCACTTATGAAATAAAGTTTGTGCTATCCGATAAAAGTCGTTTGTGTCATCAGATAACAAGTATAAGTTGTGTTATGAGTAAACAAATATAATTTGTTTCCTCAGATAACAAGTATAATTTGTGTCATCAGATAACAAGCATAATTTGTGTCATCAGATAACAAGTATAAGTTGTGTTATCAGTAAACAAATATAATTTGTGTCATCAGCTAAAAAGCATAAGTTGTTTCATAAGTTAACAAGTATAATTTGTGTCATCAGATAACAAGTATAAGTTGCGTTATCAGTAAACAAATATAATTTGTGTCATCAGCTAAAAAGCATAAGATGTTTCATAAGTTAACAAGCATAACTTGAGTAATCACTTAGAAGTATAATTTATGTCATCAGTTAAGCATAATTTTGTGTCATCAGCTAAAAAGCATAAGTTGTTTCATAAGTTAACAAGCATAATTTGAGTCATCACTAAGAAGTATAATTTATGTCATGAGATAAGCATAATTTTGTGTCATAAGATAAGAACCAACTTTTTGCTCCAGATAAGAAGAATAGTTTGTGCCGTTGAGTAATAAGTAGTTCTTAGGAAGCAGTGAACTTCCATACGTGTAGGGGAAAAGCACTACATCTTCACCTACGTACACTATAAAAAGCAATAAGTCAATACTCATGTCGTTCTAGAATAGTGTAGGTTACATTTACAAAAGTATTTTATAGTTTCATTTATTGGAAATTCGTTTTGGAGTTTACAACCACTTTACTTTCTTGTTTACATTTTTCATTTTCTGTACAGTGTGAATTACTTTCTGAGAAATTTTAAACTCTCACTCGTTTCAAAACTTTCAGATCTCGAATGCCTAAACGCTTGAAAACAGCTGAAACAAGTTTTTTGAATTGAATGCAGCCTACATCCAATGTACCCACTTTACTTCCTTGCCATCCTATTAGCTATGGTACAGCAGCTAATAGGATTGCTATCTACAAAAAAGTAGTATCTGGGTATATTAAGGAGGCAATGCGCTACTGAATAAAACCACTTACAGCGCCAACTGGTGTAAAACTGCAGAGTTAGCTCTCGTATCTTGAAAAAGGAGCGAGATGAAGGAAAAAAGTGATTTGTGCTGTCTGACCATCGATTACATGAATCGAAGGTTAATATCCGGTTTATAGGCGCAAATGGACGCATCTATTAGTTTGCAGGGGTGGTAGTTTGTTCGTCACAGATGTGCGCTTTTGTCTATTTAGACGCAGTTTTGTGCAAATGACAGTTCGTTCACCGAATCATTACTTAAATCTACACTATATTCGATCTATATTCTTACTACAAAAATTGATATATTTTTAACAACATAATTTTACGCTTACCATTTTGATTCTACTTTTCCTGACGAAATGAAAACATTGTATTTTCTTTTTGTTGTTTCCATAGAAACTGTTTGTTTCCACTCTTTTTCAACATAGAGAATGAAATAAATTAATTAGGCACTGGTAGCATTATAAAACGTGTAAATCAAAATCCCATCGCTATTTTTCTTTCTCCCTGCTAGATTCATTCAGATGTAATCGCCTTAACTTGGCCAATTGCCAAATTACATACAATCCGTGGTCAAACACTAAAGTTGTAGAGTATCATCGACATCTTTCCAAAAGAAGGTCAAAACAAGTATTTGTTGTGTTTTTGTGACGTAAAAAAACGATATGAAAAGAAAAATAACAGCTAGTTATAACAATGTAACTTTGTGGTGTCATGTTTTGTCCGAAAGATAATCATTTCTGCTTTCGTTCTATTCTCGTGACGTCATAGTGCACAAAATCACGAAAACAGAAAAATTGCTTCCATTAATGTCCACAAGGTATCTTTTCTTACTAAATCCATGATATTTTACAACTTTTTCAATCGCTTTTTCACCCCTATCTGTTTTCAATATTGGAATACTAACTCCGCAGTTTTCTAGCAGGTGCCGTAGGTGGTTTTATCTTGTAGCGAATCACTATTTTACTATTACCTTGATACAGCTGTTTTGAATACAACAGCAGCAATTCCGAAGTTAAGAAGGTGACAAGGGATTTTATTAGGCATACTGTATAAATAAATATGGTTGGTAAAATACACATTAGCGAAATAATTCTGCTCAATAACTTTAACTTGAGTATGGCACTCTACAGCTTGATGAAATTGGTTATTTTTTGCATAAAGTAAAATTAACTGAACGTTATTTAAATTTATCTCTAAGTCTATCAAGCTAATAAAGCAACTAAAATGATTGCTGCTAATAGTACAACAAAATAATTATTTCTGATTTTTACCTTCTTCAACGCAAACACTGATTGCTTCCAGCAATCGCATTTCTGATTTTCGTTTCGCTTTGAAGTTTTTTCAGACTCTAGAACTTACACTGGGTTTCATTATAGTTATACAAACCAATTTTGAAATCTATAGGCCTATCACGAAAGATCAAAAAATAAATCAGTCAATAAAATTATGGCTACACAAGTATAGTTGTATACACTTCAAAATTGAATTGAGTAAATGTTAAAATTTATTTGTTCATAATACATACCGTTAATTCAAAAGCAAACGTTTGGTGAATTCTTAAATGCTGAATTTGTGGGTGTAATAAAGAGGTGGTTAAAAAAAAAAACTTTCACTTTTTTTTAATTGTAATTTAATGTGTTTTGAATTCTCTTCTTTTGTTCATTTTCAAAATATTTCTAATGAGTTTTATTTGACGGAACTTTGCCTAATTTCAGCCCAGCTAGCAGAGGTTCATGGTTTAATGGTTTTGAAATTTCGATTATCACATAGTTAGACAGGTCAGCAGAACCCGATTAAATCTCACCTTTTCATTGTTGTCGACTGCTGTAGCACTAGAAACAAACCTGTGATAGCTTTGCTGTTGACTGCTTTAGTTTAATTTCGCGCCGCGGTCCAGTTCATCGATTTTTTTCCCCCGTATATGAAGCATGGAACTTCAGCATTAAAACTTCACAGGCATTCCCTGTCATATCTTGGTAATAGACTTAACTATTCTTTTTTCAAGAAAGGGGGCAAACAAACATATTCAGCAATGAAAAGGTTAAGGTGTAAACTAAGAAACTAATTAAGTGTGCTATTCTAGTTGTAAACTAAGCGCAGTACAAAATATTCCTCGGTAAAATATGGAAAAGTTTAGTTGGCTTTGTTGAACTTGGAAGTTAGTAGCAGAAGTCTGAATTTTGTATTCTGAAGAACTATCATTGTCTTTTCTTGAGCATTAGAAACTTCCAGATCATAAGAGTATTTGCCGTGCAGGAACAAAAACAAGAAAGACAATACCTGTTATCGACTAAGCTCTAAAGCTCAAAAGTTTGTAAAAATTGAAAAGAAACTAGAGTTAATGGCTGTTACTTTGAAGTTGACTAGGCTTGTTGCAGGAGATGAATTTTAGATTCACCAATAATGTAGAAATCGAATAAACCAATGATGTTATTGCTTTGTATGACTTCCACATCATTGAAGTGAGCAGACACTACTACTGAGAAACTAGTAGTGGTTGCTGCTTTGCAGTCGACTGCGCTTGTTGCTGAAGAGTAATTCTAGATTCACCAATTATGTAGAAGTCGAATAATTCAATGATGTTATTGCTTTGTATGACTTCCACATCATTGAAATGAGCAGACACTACTACTGAGAAACTAGTAGTGGTTGCTGCTTTGCAGTTGACTACGCTTGTAGCTGAAGAGTAATTCTAGATTCACCAATAATGTAGAAGTCGAATAAACCAATGATGTTATTGCTTTGTATGACTTCCACATCATTGAAGTGAGCAGACACTACTACTGAGAAACTAATAGTGGTTGCTGCTTTGCAGTTGACTATGCTTGTTGCTGAAGAGTAATTCTAATTTCACCAATAATGTAGAAGTCGAATAATTCAATGATGTTATTGCTTTGTATGATTTCCACATCATTGAAGTGAGCAGACACTACTACTGAGAAACTAATAGTGGTTGCTGCTTTGCAGTTGACTACGCTTGTTACTGAAGAGTAATTCCAGATTCACCAATAATGTAGAAGTCGAATAAACCAATAATGTTATTGCTTTGTATGACTTCCACATCATTGAAGTGAACAGACACTACTACTGAGAAACTAGTAGTGGTTACTGCTTTGCAGTTGACTACGCTTGTTGCTGAAGAGTAATTCTAGATTCACCAATAATGTAGAAGTCAAATAAACAAATGATGGTTATTGCTTTGTATGACTTCCACATCATTGAAGTGAGCAGACACTACTACTGAGAAACTAATAGTGGTTGCTGCTTTGCAGTTGACTATGCTTGTTGCTGAAGAGTAATTCTAGATTCACCAATAATGTAGAAGTCAAATAAACAAATGATGTTATTGCTTTGTATGACTTCCACATCATTGAAGTGAGCAGACACTACTACTGAGAAACTAATAGTGGTTGCTGCTTTGCAGTTGACTATGCTTGTTGCTGAAGAGTAATTCTAGATTCACCAATAATGTAGAAGTCAAATAAACAAATGATGTTATTGTTTGTACTACTTCCAAATCATTGAAATGAGAAGACACTACCTCTGAGAAACAAGTTGTGGCTACTGCTTTGAAGTTTGAGACATTTGTAGCAGACGGTTGTAATCCTAGACTCACCAATAATGTAGAAGTCGTATGAAGCAATAACATCATATGCTGATAAAGAACTAGATTGTAGACATGATTTAGTATGGTTGTAGTTGTGTACTACTTAGAGACACTATTAACATATTAATGGCAATAACCATAGGATTTTTACTATAAATAGAACAAAAAGTGTTTGTTATATTTATTAAAACTGTTTGTGCATTCATTGAGCAATAAGTGACCACTCAACTAATGCTCAATCATTCTTCTGCTTTTCAATTTAGATGTTGAAAAGATTTTTTTTATTCTATGAGCTTTCGTGTTTTTCATTGTTAGTTTTGTATAAATTTCATCAAAGCATGTAAACCTGCTGGCAAACAATCTTATATATTCATGATCAGTGAGAATAGGTAGTAAGTTGTACAGAAAGTATAATAACTCCATATAAAGGTGTTTTGTTTTGAATTACATGGGTTTTAAAATTAGAAAAATGAATAGTTTGATGTTGTATTAAATGTTCTTACGTTTGTCATGTTTGTAATAAACGTAATGAAAAATGAATAGTAGATGTTAGGGTTACTTTAGAACCACTGAGTTATGGAGAAATCTGAAGCGAAAACTGGTGGTCATACCATTGCGTTTCGGTTGAGAAAACTCCTTTTCAGGAAGTTCCTCTTTCCAGATTTCTTTAAAGCTCAGTGATTTAGACAGTCCTGCCAAAATAAGTGAAATACATTTAAAAGAATTTGAAGCATCAGTAAAATTATTAGGGTCAAATGAAAAAAAAAACGTATTTTCAAGTTTCCCTCAGCCAAACAAAATACAGAACCATTGTACACTTTTATTCAAAACAAGCTGTTTTTTATTTTTATCACGATTTATCGAATAGATAAACCCAATGGGGAAGCCTTTTGTCATTATTTTCTACTTAAAAAGGGATTGCTTTTTTTTAAATTAAATTGAATATTACTCTATAAAGAATTGATTATCAGTTACAAACATAACTGTAACAGTCAAGTTCTAAGAACAGACTTTCGAACAGCCTTTAAGTATTTCCTCTTTTTGAAAGAAAATTTCATCTACCGCCACCTTTTGGAAACTATTGTTTAACGTTGCCACTGCTCAAAAACTACCTTTAAAAAAAGTTCCATTTTCATATTAAATCATTTCATCCCACTAGTTTCTAAAGTTCTTTAAAACATCGCTTTATTAACTACAGCAAATTTCTACTAAGAACTGTTTTCGAATATCTCCCTCTTCAATAATCGAAACTTCTTACCCTACCTTTTCAACACCCCTTAAAGACTGGTTCGTTTTAGGACTTCGGATCAAAATTTCTTCTTCGCTTTCTTTTACTAAGTGCATTCATGCATTACCCACCAGAAATAGCAAACTTTTAATGCCATTTCTGGACAATTATTTCCATTCGTCAAATTTCGATTTTAATGCCTCCTGTTAGCCAGGACAGACATCGCTATAGAATAAGTCACAAATGTGTTTTCTTCGTGAAAAGAACTTTCAAAAGTAAAGTGTGTTACTTATTTATTTAAGACTTATACGGTACTTATACTAGGGTGCGTCTTATAATGCACGTTTTGAAAAAAATTTGATTTTCTTATAGGGCACCCCTTTAATTGCTTCCTTTTGATGAAAAAACAACCACTTAAAAGTTTCATAGAATTTGAACAAAATTTAGAGGTTGCTACCAGCGATTAAAATTACGTTCATTGTGAGAAAGTAGAGTAAAAATATATTCCCAATTTTCTATGGCAATAATTGACATCAACATGAAATTGAGTTGGTTAGGGTAGAAACAAAACCCAAATACTTATTTCCTATGCATACAAAAAAATAATAAGCATTTCATGGTTGCTATGCTGTGTAATAATGTCAACAAAAATCATGCAAAAGTTCCACTACGCCATTTATATCATTGATTTACAATTTCAGTGTATTACATTCACCAATATTGTAATTTTTTCCCTTTGTTTCTAGTAATGTGAAGTATACAAGTCTTTTTCTGATTGTTACTCATCATCCAAACTATTTAAAAATATCTCTTCAAAAAAACTTGATCAAAAGACCTTTATGGTGAAAAATCTGAATGCTAGTAATGAAATCCTCTATTTTTTTCCCTTTGGTTTTAGTTCTACAACATCTGCTGTTCAGTGTTTCATTGGATTAGTTGTTCTTTTAGGTTTCTTTAAGAAAGAGAACAATTTGGAGTTTGTCTCTTCAGAAATGACACATGGATGTCAAATAAAATTACTTGAAGCAACAGTTTCCTTCTTGTAAGTAAAAATGCTATTCAACAACAAAATATCAAATCGAGGTAACCTTTATTGCAAATTCTTGTTCTTCAGAATCAAAGTACATTCAGTTACAACAGAGGCTTTAAAAAAAAAAAGTACTTCCGCTACAGTTGATTCAGATTCCTCATGATTTTCTTCATTCTGAAATTTCTTAGAATATAAAATAGAGATTTATTTGCTACCAATTTTGTCTTGTCCTCCTAGTTTTCTTTCAGTTAAAAATAATTTCTCGCCTTTAAGTGAAATCTTACATAAAGTATCATCAGCAAGAGCAAGGTCAAGCAAATAATCTAATGATGGATTCCAATAATTTTGTTTTTGATTGTTGAAATAGAAATCTCTTAATTTTCTTTTTGAGTTCTTAACTGACAACTTGTGTTTCTTTGAGTTGCTAACCAACATTTAGTTAAGAGGTTGAGAGTTGATTGTAGCTACAGTTAATAAACATGATTTAATAAAATATGAAATAATTTCAAAGTCAGTAACAATCTAGTTTATTACTAATTAAAATTAATGACAAAAACATAACATAAATAAATATTATAATAATCGATGCAAAAAAAAAACTCAAATTTTGCAGCAATGGTAGCAACCTCTAAATTTTATTCAATTTTTATTTTTATGATATGTGAATTTTTTTTTTCCATCCAAAGGAGCAAAATGAGAGGGTGCCTCATGAAAAAATAACATCTTCAAAAATAAGACGCACCCTAACCTATACCTGTGATTTATTATTACTTTATACTATATTGACTGTTTATAATTCCATGTATGGTCTTCATGACACCATATAAATGCAACACGTATTTTCGAAAATGAATTTTGTACGTTATTAATTGCCAATGTCGAATTTTGCCGATATTTTAGTCGTTTGATTAAATCAAACATCTTTTTAACTTATATTCGCAATTCAAGAGCTCGAATACGCTACCTTGCGGTGATTAACAACACTATAGAAAAAGGTAAAACATTCCATTCCACGTGTTTTCTTTGGGGTAAATTACAGGCTTCAGACAGTTTATGATGTAATGTAATTTCAGAAGAATTGAAAAGAAACCTTCCCACAAACACGATGAAAAATTACTTTCATTCACTAAGTGTCAAAGCAAGTTATAAGTTACGGCGTATGTTTGTTTTACCTTTTTCATCCTTTCATCCGCCATTAGACAGTGGCTGCAGCGCCACCTATAGTTTATTGGAGTTGCGAATTTCTTTTTTGTCACTAAATGATATTTTTTTCTATAATTTTCTCACACATATAAATCAAACGAAAATATGTCTGACACATTAACCGCCCCATTGAGCTCTATAACAAACTGGAGTGCAATCCGGGCGGTTCGTTTTCATCTTTTGCAACCGTCTAGGAGCCAACAAATAATTTATACTTTCGGTAAATATTCTGAAGAACCGTTAACATGTTTTTGTACATACTGCAGTACGTTCTGCAGTCAGAACTTTTTTTTAATGTCAGCAAATTTATGTCATGTGTCACAAATCAAATTATCCCTGCATTTGAAGACGTGTCTTCAAATTGATTTTCAGAAATATGGTCACTCTAGACAACCTTGTAGGCTCTCTCTCTCTTTGTCTGTTCCTAAATTCAGTAACAGATGTCACATGCCACTCTAGTTTATTATTTAGCTCATTGGCAACACTTAAGAAAGTGACTGAAGTTTTAAAATGGCGTCTCCTACTACTTGATGCTCTATTAACTGTTACTTCGTTTTCTTTCACACATAACTTATGAATACTACTTGGCAGGTCTGACGTATGAAGTTATTAAAAATTGATAGTCATATTTAGAATGCACTTTGTGATATGAAACCATTGTCAGCAATCTTTTATCATTCATGTTATTGTTGTTGTATTCTATGTTGAAACATGGAATTCCAGTGAATGAGACGTATTCCTGAAAATGTTTTTATCAATGCAAACTTTTTTCTATTTTTGCATAATCAGTTCACATTGTACATAAAAGTAATGCGTTTTCTATTTTGAATGTCTATTCATTCGAAGAGCTTATTACGAACAAGCAGTTTCCGATGAAAACGAAACATAATTTCGCTGTTCCATTCCTTGTAAAAAGGCATATGTAAGCACTTCACCAACTGCAATCTATTTTTTGGCACATGTCGTTGAGTTCGGTGATGGAAACTGCTACAAACCCATGATCTATGCAATTTATTTTGTTAAATAAAAGATTCTACGTTGAATAAAATTTCCCTTGTAACTTTTGTTCTGTTTGATCATTTTCAGCGTGCTCTCATCAGTATCGATAAAAATATAAATTCTCTTACTCTCATGAAAATTACCCGTCTTCTACGTAACGTCGCGTCAGAGCAACAGGAAGATTTCTAATCCTCTAAACAACAATAAGAACAATACGATATCTTATTGTTGCTCTAAGGAAGGCAACGACAAAACACTGATTTACTCAAAAGTTGAAGCATACACTAAAAAAAATCCGGAAACGTTTCTGAGTATAACGGGCAGCTGCGGTTCATGGAATTTTCAAAAACGTTTCTGAATATTTTGGAATCTTCTTTCTGTAATACCCAGAAACGTTTCTAAGTATTTCGGAATCCTCTTTCTGTGATATCCAGAAACGTTTCTGAGTATTTCGGAATTCTCTTTCTGTAATTTTCAGAAACGTTTCTAAGTATATTGTGCAGCTGGTGGTTCAAATTTTCAAAAAGCTTTCTGAGTATTTCAGAATCCTCTCTGAAGTTTTCGAAAACGTTTTTCGAAATTTCATTTTTTTTAATAAGGAATACAAATCTAAACTCTACACTGGTGGACTTACTAAAGACGGACAACAAAGGGCTATGTAACGCGTAAAAATAAGTGTGGTTTACATGCCAAGTGAAATAAATTAATGCCAGAATGCTAAAACATTAAAATGACGATAATTAATTGTGCTCTGAAACCAAGAAGGCTTTCAAAAGTGTTTAAAGGACAAAACGGTCGTTTTGTGCTGAATATGTAAAAGTGAAAAAATGTAATTCCATCCCCAGGCATTCAGGTGTAAGATGTCAGAACGGTCGTTTTGTGCTGAATACGTAAAAGTGAAAAAATGTAATTCCGTCCCCAGGAATTCAGGTGCAAGATGTCAGTTCGGGATACGGAAACGTGCGTGGGATGCCATGCACGTATCCCCACGTCGTGTCATGCTTTACACAACATTACTCAGCAGCTGTTGAAGTAATTTATCTCAGTCTTCTGTCAGTCATGGATGAAGGTGTCCTTATTTTTTGGAGGGTATTGTCGACCAGCAAAGACTCTTCCCCAAATCATTCCAAACGTTTTCAATGGGATTCAGGTCTGGAGAACGTGCTGGCCATCCGATACGTTGAATATCCTCGCTCTCTCTAGACACTCCTGGACAGTGACTGTACGATGAAATGTTGCATTGTCATCCATGAAAAACAGTTTATCACCCCACAGCACCACGGAACATGTGAATGTGAGACAGCAGAACAATATTAATGTATAGCTGATCAGCCATAGTCTCTTTTAGAGGATCTGGAGCGATGTACTGCCATTGCTCGTTTTCCCAGCCAGACTATGACACAACTTGCAGGATATTGGTCCTTTTCTTTTATGTTTGCCGGCCTGTATGCAGTACCAAGGGCGCCAATATAGGGGGGCAAGAGGGGGCTCAAGCCCCCTCCCCTAGAGATTAGAACTTCCTTGCTTTTAATACTTTTTTTCTTTGCAAAAATGTAAAAAAATTTTTTCTCCAGCCATTAATGAATAAGTTATTACAGATGTCAAATTTTAATAACTCTAATGTGTACTGAAATTGGTTTCTATGGGGAGATTATCCTGCTAAACCATCGGGGAAATATCTGAGCCCCCCCCCCTTAAAATTTTGCATATGGGCGCCCATGTGCAGTACCAATCTCGCGCCTGGTCAGTTGTCGTCCACTATCAGGCAACAGACTGGACCTGCTTTCATCTGAGAGTGGTACACAAGCCCAGTCGACTTCCCTCCAATTGCGATGATAGCGACATAATTACAAACGGGCGAGACATTGACTTGGAGACAAAAGGATGCACAAAACAAGCCAACGGGAGTGTAGTTCCACAACGTGCAAACGTCTGGCTAAAGTTTTTCGGGATATTTTTTTGTCAGTAGCAGCAAGAAACTGATTTGCCACCCCAGCAACGGTCCTGCACCGGTTTATTTCTGCTGCTAACAATTTACTTCTCTTCTGTTGACGTCGAGCTGCATGCATAACCTTTTCTGCAACGTTTGCAACATATTCCAGTTGTTCGAAACGAATTCCGAAGCTTTGAAACAACACCGTGATTGATTTTGAACTCCCTGGCAACATATGATATTTTCTGCCCTTCTTCAATTTTGTCAGTAATTCGGCTACCCATAAAATCATCTAATCTATGTCGGCAAGACATACCGAAAATTGCAAGTTCGTCAATTGATTCTTTCCTGTCTAACTCTGCCTTTGAACAAAAACGGTCTTACTAGCCAAATACTTTTTATCGCTTATCACGTGACGAACAACGTCGTGAAACCAAAATTTGCATACGCACAATACGTCTTACCGTATTCCGAACCTATGCCAATTTCCATATTTCCTTGTCTTCCATTTTGTGGTTGCTAACGCTCATATTACAATACGTTCTTAGCAATTGTCCACCACTGTATAATGTTGCGTACCATGCAATTTTAATTTTTATTTTCACTGCTGAGATGGGTAATATTTCATTCCAAAAAGTAAACAAAATAAATAAATAAATAAATACTTTAAATAGTGTGAAAATACAAAAATATATTTTTTTAAAAATCCTCCAGTTTCTTTTGTTATTAGTAAAAGTAATGGCTCATAAAAATAGACTTATAACAAAAGAAACTGGAGGACTTTTTAAAACAAATAATTTTGCATTTTTACAATATTATGAAAGCATTTTATTGATTTATTTTTTGTTTACTTTTTGGAATGAAATATACTCATCTCAGCAATGAAAAAATAAATTAAAATTGTAATAGTACACATTATTATAGTTAAAGACTTGTATTAAAAAAAGGTTACAGAAAAAAGGATTCCGAAATATTTGAAAACATGTTTGAAAATTTCAGAGAGAATTCTGAAATGCTTAACAATTTTTTTTTTCTTTTTTTAATTATGAATCGCAGATGCACAATACTCGAAATTTTTTTTGAAAAGTACAGAAAGGGAATTCAGAAATACTCAGAAACGTTTTTGGAAATTACAGAAAGCAGATTCCAAAATACTCAGAAACGTTTTCAAAACTCACAGAAAACGGATTCCGAAATAAATGTTCTTAAAATCTCATGAACCACAGCTGCCCCTATATTCAGAAACGTTTCCGATTTTTTTTCTTTTTTTTTTTCTTTTTTTTTTTTTTTTTAAGAGTGTATGAGCGTTTTTTTTCGTATGCAGGGCCGGATTTAGGGGAGGGCACGTGGGGCTACTGCCCCGGGACCTCCACAACAAAAGGGCTACTACAATAAAATTTTTACAGAATATCCAAACTTTCACGAGTCAGTAAACTTTACGTTTTTTCTCCCAGACATTTTTTTTTTTTTTTTTTGTATTTCTGCAAAGAATGCTTGCACAAAAATAATAATATTATCGATATATGAAAAAGCTCTGATTGCAAGTATCCATTTATATCAATTTTTTATTTAATCGAGCATTTCAGTGGCAATATATATTTTTTTATTCATTTAATTTGTAATTTGTACCTATGAGTTAAAGAGAAATAAAGTAAGTAAAAAAAAATCCGAAAAATGGTTAACTTTGCAGGTCTTCCTTACAACTTCTCGCTTTTTGAGCTCAAAAATTTAAAAATTATTTGACGAAATGACTTGAGTGGAAGTTTCTTAAATCGAAAACAACTGATATATACATATATATCAAAATATTAGGATATATATCAAAGTATCGGATATTTTCGAAAATATGATGATCTTTTCGAACCCTGATTAGGAGGCCTCCACTCCTTCGTTGCCCCGGGGCCTCCACACTTCCAAATCCGGCCCTGTTCGTATGGTGGACATTTTAAAACGTACGACTCAAAAAATAAAACTCTTTGTGCCACAAGCAATGACTTAAAAATATTTCAGTAAATTCTAAATTGTGTATCATCGGAACGCTAAAAATGTATATTTGCAAAAAAAATACATGCATATTAATATTCAAGAACAGTAACATGTTGCCCTCGGTGCTATATTGCGCCTAAGAACAAAAGATATGCTAGTTATATTCCTTCAGAAAATTAAATAATAATATATAGTAAAAAGGATAAATTTTTAGAAGAAATGTTACATTTATTGAGGCATAAAATAAAGGGTGTCTCAAAATTAACGCAAGATTTGAATTTGCCACCATTTTTTCCATAAATTGTTGGCAGCCATGAAAAAAGAACAATTTGACAGTTGAGAGTTTAGGGTTAGTAAAAATGGGGTGTTATTGTACCATACAGCTAGAGAGAGTGAAACATTTCAATGACTGCATAAGGCATTTCCTAGTCGCGTACTCTCTCATTTCGGTGATCAGAATTGGCACCCTAGATCGTGTGATTTAACATTTTTAAATTTCTTCTTATGGGATTATTTGAATTCAAAGGTCTATGTCAACAAGCCCACAACCACCCGTGCATTACCGTGTTGCGATACCGAGCGCCAATAACAGTAACTGCTTGACCAGCCTCGACTTTCATTATTTTTGAAACAATTGTTCAATAATGAAAGCGCGTTATTGTATCGTATAACGCTCCATTTTTGATTACCCTAAACTCTCAGCTGTCAAATAGTTCTTTTTTCAGGGTTGACAACCATTTATTGCAAAAATGGCGGCAAATTCAAATCTTGCGTTAATTTTGGGACACCCTTTAGAAAAAATTATTTTCCAATAACGATACTTAGGAAAACACATATTATGCTTTCCTAAGGTTGTTAGCAGTTTCCCATAAACATAGACATATAAAGCATTTTCCGACAACATGCAAACAATGAATTAAATCAAAGGTGCTCACCTGGGGGAGGGGGTCATGACGCAGACTGCGCCATTGAAATTTTTTAGGAAGGGTGGGTTCAACGGGTATTTTTCTCATTTTTGGGGGGGGGGGCTCTTTGCTTTTGGGGGGTTGAAATATTTTTTGGGAGGTATGTGCCCTTGCTCTTAAGAGGTGAGCATCTCTGATTAAATCATTAACTAAGAGTAACAAAGTTGGACTTCATAAAAACTAATTTTATGAATAGGCAACAAATATATGTTAACCATTGAGAAAAGATAAAATGGAGGGAGTGAAGACTCTCTTACGTGAACCAAAGATCCCAAGTCACGCGATAGATTTTAAAGCGAAGCATTGGAAGAAATCAGGTCTCTTTCGCTAGTTTCGATCAAAACGTGTCAACCATTCGTCGTTGTTGAGTCATGTGACTTGGAGTCGTAGCCTCAGCTTTAGCTAAGCCAATGATTGGACTTGCTCTCTCCATTTATATTCCTGCTCTAAGATGTTAACAGTTTTTTTTTTTAATACTAAACTTTAGTCTGGAAGGATATTTTCTTATCTTTTATTCCTCATTCATTGTGAACAATGACTAAAGCACGCTAAACAGGCCCGACATTTCAAAGTTTTCCAGGGGAGAGCAAAGTATAAGTGCTCAAGGCATTTTATACTAACGGAACCTTTATCTAACTGCATCCGAATGAATATAGCATCAAAATAAAGTAAAAATGGTAGAAATGCATAATAATGTTGTTGTTTTTTAAATCCAGAGGTGGAGGGTTCATTGCCCCCTCTCCTCCTGATGGCCCGTATACGGACCTGAAGTTAAATGCGATAAATATCAAAAAATTAATTTGAATTTTGACATCTTGAATTCAAATTATGTTTTTCGCAATTACGAGTGTGTGTGTGGGGGGGGGATATGTGTGTTTGTGTGTATGGGGTATGTGTGTGTAGGCATGTGTGTTTGTGTCTGTGTGCAGGCATGAAAGTGTGGGTAGTTTTGTGTGTGTGTGTGTGTGTAGGGTTTTGTGTGTATATGTGTAAGTGTCTGTATGTATGTGTGTTTGTGTGTATATGTGTAAGTGTCTGTATGTATGTGTGTTTGTGTGTGTGTGTGTGTGTGTGTGTAGTTGTGTATGTAAGCGCGTGTGTGTAGGACATGGATGCAACCTGGAGACGGCTTTCGCTATAGGAGCAGCAGTGTGAGGAGCCCGCCTGTCCACGGTGATGGTGCAGAGGGTGGCGGTGGGAAAAATCAAAGGAACGTCAAAAGCAGTCAAATGAAAGCAATAAGCAATCGTGATTGCTCAATAATAAAAAAAATACTTACTCGCTTTACTCGAATAAAATATTCGATAGTTCTGGGATAAATGTATCCTATTGATTTATAGCACTAATTTCTTCAATTGCTCCTACTTAAATGCAACGTACCGCTCTTGTTCAGGACGTTTTCAATGGAGCAGAACATGGTACACAAGTAACGCATTCTAATAGACACTGGATTAAAAACACACACACACAATCAGCAGCTTATGTTTTTCGAAAGCAATTGTACCAAAAATGGCGCGAAAATCTTTCATCCCTTCCCAATCTATCAAAATTAATTCATTGAATCAGAGCCGTGTCCAAGGGGTGGGTTTTAGGGGTTAAACCCCTCCCATTGGGAAAAATATATATATATATATCAAATGAAGAAAATTATTGACTTAAATTAACTTTAATGTGAAAGTCTGTGTTTAGCCTTTTTTTTTCCTTTCTCTTTGAAGTTTTTCTGTAATTTAACTCAGTAAACGCTTGCCTTTCTTTCTTCTTTTTTAACTTAAAAGCTTACATCTCTTTGCTTCTCACTGCCTCAATTGTTAAAGCTTTCCTGACTGATATAATATTTTGGAAAAACTGTGGTGGTAGAACCGCTGAATGATCTGCCAATACAAAGCATTGATATTGCTTATTTTAAGGAGGTAATGATAAATTTGTCATATGTTGCAGCTATGAAGATGTATTATTGATTGTGTTTAGTAATGTAATTTGCTTCTACAATAAGCTCGTTCTTATTTAGTTCATAAGTAATTACGTATTAAGCATTATTTCAGAACATAAAATCTGATATTCATTCTACATTATAAAAGAAATTGTGGAGAGTTTTTAATACTTGTTGCAATAAACAGCATAGGAAACAGATTTAATTTAAAAGAAACAAACAAGGTTTGATTAAAGTGAACTTGTAAAATGTTCACTTTACTTGTTGATACTTGTTGCAATAAACAGCATAGGAAACAGATTTACTTTAAAAGAAACAAACAAGGTTTGATTAAGGTGAACTCGTAAAATGAAGGAATACTTTGTTCCCTTGTGCAGCCAGAATTATCTTTCTAGGGGAATAGGTGGGGTGGGGGGAGATACAGCAGTACTTACAATTGCATAAACGCCATACTGGGATCGACAGTTGGTCGTAAAACTAAAAGTTGTGACAAGTGGAATGTTGAATTCCCTCCTCCCCCACAGGTAAGATTAAAACCCCTCCCTTTAGGAAAATCTGGACACGGGCCTGCATTGAATTACTGATAAATCATTGAATGAAACAAATTGAAATGTGTGTCGCAAAACAGAAGAAGAACTACCCCCAAACTACCCCCTACCCCCATGTTAAAGATTCATACCAAAACTACCCCCATGTTAAAGATTCATACCATCTTTATCCACGGGGATAGTGTCATATCTGTATTGTTAGATGGGTTTTGTTCTGTCAAAGCCATATTATGAGTTAGATGGAAAGTATTCCGACAATAGGATTTTATAAGGTATGTTCCACAGTACTGCGTTTTTTCATATCATACTATAGTTGCACTGCGTTTTCTTCATTATGATGGTATTTCTTGCAGAAGTTTGAGAGAGATAATCATTCTATAATTTTTTTCCTGAATAGTTTAACTAAAAAAGAAAAGCTCCACCTAAATATTTGGGAGCTTCAAAATTATTCTACAGCACCAATGAGAACAGGGAAAAAAAACGAACACTTTTTTAAATGGGAGAAAATTAGACAGTAATAATCCTTATTAAAGGTCTGTGGATATTAAATGTAAAATAAGCGACTTGGAAGACGCAATGTAAAGATAAAACCAGATCAATATAGAAAGTAGTTCAATATGGATGTTATAAAAGACAAAATGATCACCAGAAAAGTGAATCGCAACCGTTAAAGAAAAGGGATGAATATAGTGTTAGAAAGTAAAAAGGTTCGAAATGAATATACTGCACTGGGAAAAGAAGATTTGAGATTGGTTAAAAATTTGAAAATGAATGTAATTTAAAAAATTAATTTGAACATTGACATCTTAAATTCAAATTATGTTTTTCGCAATCACGAGTGTGTGTGTATATGTAGGCGTGTATGTTTGTGTGTGGGGGGTATGTTTGTTTGTGTGTGTGGGATATGTGTATGTGTGTGTAGGCATGTGTGTTTGTGTGTGGGGAGTATGTTTGTTTGTGTGTGTGGGATATGTGTATGTGTGTGTAGGCATGTGTGTTTGTGTGGGTAGTTGTGTGTATGTGTTTTTGTTTCGGAGGGGGGGGGGGGGGTATGTGTATGTGTGGGTAGTTGTGTGTATGTGTTTGTAGTTGCGTGTATGTGTAGGTGTGTGTATGTATGCGTGTGTGTGTGTGTACGTGTAGGCAAGTAAGTGACGCAATCTGGAGACGGTTCTCGCTAGAGGAGCAGCATCGTGACGCGGCCGACCGACTGCGGTGGTGCAGGAGGTGGAGGAAAATAAAACCATAGGAATTCAAAACTGTCAAGTGAGAACAATAAGCAATCGTGATTGTGAAAAAAAAGCGATTTTATCACAAGTGAATCCATATATAATGTTCCAAACTGCTCACCGTTCATAAGAACGGTCGTTCATTTTTTAGGTGAACGCGAAAGGAACCGTTCATTTTAAGGATTTGTTCTTTTTGACCCGTTCGTTGATGAACGACATATCTTTATACATTCTATACCATTCTTTAAGGTAGGCAATACAAAAACTGAGCTCTCTTTTTACCGTTTTTTTTTTTTTTTTGTCTCTCAACAAAATAAGGTTATTGTTTTTCCTTTCATGTAAATAATGAGTTCTTTCAAATCACCAAACATATCGGAAAACTAAATTAATTTTATGACCTACCGCTCGTCATACAAAAGAGTGAAAATTTCAATCTTTCGAAAAACGTTTTCTGTGAAAGTATCCGCATTTGGATGTGGAGATGAGTACATTTATGTTGAATACTCGTGTCTCTCTATAGATCGTCTCAATACGTTGAAGATATTGAAGTCTTACTCCAATTGAAACCCTTCAGTTCATTTTGGAGTTCATAAACCTTTTAAAAGTGCTTACTTTGGACACCCAGCATATATCTGTACGGACTACGTCTTCATAAATTTTTTCGAAGAGTCTTCGATGGACGAGACTTCACAAAATTAATGGACCCTATTCATCTGACGTCACTGCGGATAAAAAACGTCGTTACGGTGCATTTTGTGGGTATTTTAGCAGACAAACATCCAGTTCTAATAACACTTGCTTTTGTGCGGCTTATAAACTCTTCCTTCTTTTTTTTTTTTAAAAAAGATCTTTTGGAAGTTTTTAACTAAGTAACGTTGTAAATGAATGATGAACGATTCATTTGACACAAAAGACTCTCTTTATAATCGTATTTTCATGATTTTATGCCTCTTTGGTTCTTCAACAAAAACATGCTGAAAACTCGCATTCTCTTTTTACTTTCTCCTTTTCTCAGCTTCTCAGCATTTTTCATGCAGTCGTAAGTCTGTATAAGCACTGAGCATCTTCATGATGCAGTAGCTTACTCATGGCGGAGCCCTCTTTTTATCTTTCAGCGGAAGTCTAGGGTTCCGCGGGTCCCTTGTAGAGAGAATGGACCGGCCACTTTATTCGAACACACCCCTGAACTAAACCGGAGGAAACTCGATCTTTGATTTGTCAATAATCAAGTTTTAAACAACTCAACCCCTTCTCACGGAACATGGCGGATAACTGTGAGAAAGAAATTGAAAATAAAGGTGATTCGTCTATTAGTTTGTTGATATCTGAAGAAAGGAAACCAACATCGAAAAAAACCCATGCCAACCGCAAGAACAAGAAAGCGATGCAAAGAATAAGGAAAAAAGAACGGAAAAAGAAAAAATCTTTAGCAAATACAGAAAACCATGGTGCACCTTGCCTTGATGTTTACAAAACGGACAGCGCAGAAAACGGCTTTCTTATTCACGACGAAAATCGAAATTATGAGAGAGGAAATGATACTAATCAGTTTAATTTAGTACCTAATTGGAACATTAAAGAAATAAATGCTGAAAGACGCCGAAAGGAACATTATTTAGAAAATAGATTTGTAACTGATCATAACAGAAACTTTGAAATTCAGCGAACTGTATATAATAAATCGAATCACAATCAACCCACTGCTCATTTTGAAATGAGAGATGTTCATAGGAATTCCGAATTTGTTCCTAATCATTTTCAGTCTGGCTATTTTGATAATCAAATGCAAGTTTTACTCGAAGAAAATATCCTTACTCGAATGTTTGTATTTATATCGTTGCACAACTGATGCAGTTAGCTAGAAAGATTTTTAAAAAAATACGGGTCAAATTTATATTCATACATCACTTTTTTCCATTGGTTTCATGCTTTTGTTAAGTGTTCCTGTCAAAACAATCCAATCAGGCAAAATCAATTCTTGGCGTAATCGTAATCTTATTTTTGTACAAATACAGAATTCAAAGGCACATTTTCTTTTATTGAAAGCAGTCCACATCATCAAGATAACATTTTTTTTTTGAGCAATCACGATTGCTTATTGTTCTCACTTGACTGTTTTGATGTCCTTTGATTTTATTTTCCCACCATCACCGTCGACCGGGTCCTCATGATGCTGCTCCTATAGCGAAAGCCGTCTCCAGGTTGCATCCATGTCCTGCACACACATACACATACTCAACTACACACACACAAACACATATACACCTACACACACATATACACGCACCTACACACGGCTACATACAGACACATACACACATACATACAGACAACTACTCACACATTCATGCATACATACAGACACCTGCATATACACACACACATACACATACCCCCTACACACAAACACATACCCCCCACACACAAACACACATACCCCCCCACACACACACACACTACACGCACTCGTGATTGCGAAAAACATAATTTGAATTCAAGATGTCAAAATTCAAAAATTTTTTTTTTTTGTACTTTTTTGTTACATGTACACTTGTCACAGGTCCTACACTGGAAAAATTAAATTTTTAATATACTTTTTATAATTTAATCTGTGAAGTGTTTGGTGGGGGCAGGGAAAAACTAATGCAGGCACCAGAAATTGCTTGTACACTTAATGTTGTGTATGCAGATGGTTTTAATGGCTATAAATTATGATAAAGTGCCACTTCTATTAAATAACAAAGCAGTAACTGAGAAAACTTAATCAACTACATACAACTTTATTCATTGATTGAAATCTGATGCATTTTCTGTTACCAGGGGCCAATCCAGGTTTTTTTTTTTCTTGCTACCTATTTTTGTGAAAGTTTTTTTTTTTTTTTTATCTGCATTGTTTTTGTGAAATTTTAGAGGCATCCTAATTTTTGTAAAACAGAAGTAGAACAAGTGAAATTTTAGTTTGAAAAGTGTAAATGTCATCTAGTATTATTTTTAACAGGTTTCGTTTTTTGGGGAGGGGGAGCTAAAAACCTAAGAAGTATGAAAAAAATTGTAATTTCAGCTTAATGGGCTATGTACTGTGTACAAGGAAATTATGAGAAAAATGGTTTCCCAAAACAGATGTTGAAAGATTGCGATAATATTGCATAAATACACTGTGGCGAGAAACAGCTAAAAATTAGTTAAAATACTACAAAAAAGGTTTCTATTTAAGCGATTGTTCATATAAACCTGCTTAGAATTTTATTTTATGAGTAAGTTTTGTTTTAAACAAAGAAACAAATTTTATATTTTAAATATATAAATTATATAAATTATATTAATGTATATATAAATTATATTTTAAATATATTATAAATTATATTTGTGAAATTTTCGATGTTTTTGTGAAGCCACTGATTTTATAATTTGATTTTTGTGAAAGTACCGATTTCAAAACAAGATTTTTGTGAAGGTACCGAAAAACGGTAGCAAAATTAGCCTGTATTGGGCCCTGGTTACAAAAATTTCTTTTAGTATTTTTACCGAGCATTTTCTTCCTTTTACGTCAACGCACCATTTGCAGCCTGTGCTATAGAGCAGTGATGCCCAACTAATTTTCGTTAAAGAGTTATATTAAGATGAATCTTGCAGGGCCAGAACACACAGAAAAAGCGAATAGATTAATCTTTTTTTGATAACATGAAGACTGCAAGAAAATTACAAATATAATGTTTTTAATTATGTGGTGCATTTTTAGAATGTGTTCTAAATTTATTTACGCTGCATACAACAATCTTAAATTCAAAAGGCAAATCTACATAGATCCCTCTTTCTATCTGTAAAACAGATTTTCACTCTTGGCAATACAGTCAACGCTCGATATAACGACCTCTTATTACTGCGACCTTTCCGTTATAGCGACCGATGCATGAAGTCCGGTTTCCAATTCCATAGATACAACGTTATTTTACTGTCCATTAGAGCGTCCGAACTGAACCATTCATTCCAATATAACGTCCAAAACTAAGTTCAAATTTTTGGTCTAATCTCAGGACTAACTATCCGAAAACTAATGTTTTAACACTATACGTTTCTAAAAGTAAAATATGTTCATTTAAATGAATTATTTTTTAGTATGAGGTAAAAGAAATAATGAAAATAGCGCACAAATAATAGACATCACAAATGGAAAAAGTCTAAAAAAGCGGAAAGCTTCTACAATTGCAGCAAAAATTTAAAAAAAAAAAAACAGAAACTCACGCAATTTTTAAAAAATTATTTTATTAGTTTCTTGATTATCTTTAAAATGAAGCATAACTATGAGAAATTATTCCTGCATTTCCAAAATCGACTTAACAACTTGCAATATGTTATAACGACCTCTCGTTATAGCGACCGATTCCCTTTGGAGGACAGGGGTCGTTATAACGAACGTCAACTGTATTGCTTTTACTCCAAAATTAGTTCAATTCAGTATAGAACCAAACATAAATTTGCAGTTTTTCTTATACACCATCACTAATATAGTTAAGAAAAGTAGTTGCTCAGCATATATTCTTTTACACTAAAATATGCATGATGATGGAAACCTTATTTTTAAGCAAAGCTTAAAACAAAATCACTTCTTATCTAAGTAAAAAAATGAATTTATACATATTAAAAATGTATGGGATAGTTAGCAAACTTATCTTAGCTTTAAAAGTAAGCTAAATTGATTCATCTATTGTATAAAATATATTATGTTTTTATGTGTAAAGTAATTAATAACTACAAATGTTGGAAGATTTTAAAAAAAGCTGATTTAAATTTTTAAAAAATCCAACTTTTTTGATTTACAGTACACTCAATATCTCGAATCTCTTGGGATGGGAAACATTTTCGAGATATTGAGTTTTTGAGTTATCAAGGTTTTAAAAAAAAATTCACTAGTAACTCTCACATTTACACACATGCACGCTATATGCATTTATATATGTACTATGGAACCACTTCGAATTACGATCAATAAAGTAGTCTTCAATATTTCACTAGATTTGAAATTTTCTAATTGTCGAAAGTGCACAGGATGAGATTTTGAAATAAACAACAATTTCAACTTGGTTTTTTCACCTAAAAATTTTAAAATTCTAATTTTATCTTTAACCAGTAACCTCACATTCAAAAAGCTCTCAGCAATCATTTTGTAGGAGTTAAAAAAGCTGAATGATGAAGATGAGGAACGCATTTTCCGTTTTCGCTTGAAAACTGACGGAAAAAAATCGAACCCCTTTCCTCAAAATGGATAACATGTTTGAGAGAAATGCACAAAGATTCTAAACTCTAGGAAAAACACAGCACCTCCTTCATACCAACACTCCCCTATTATCTTGCCCCAATCCCCCTATTCACAAAATTTCCAAGAAAAGGGATGAAAAACTTTAAGCAATTGTCCCTGGAACTGGTTTTACTACAAAAATTGCCAAAGCAAAACGACAATTGAAACTTGCTTCTGTGCAAAAATTTCGGCATATCAAGGGTTTCAAAAAATAAATTTCGAGATAACTATGGAAAATACATAGGAGTTTTTGTAGAAAATGCTGAGAAAAATTTTTGTTTCGAGACATCAAGGGTTTCGAGATAAGGAGATTCGAGATATCAAGGTTTGACTGTATAAAAAAAATACAAACCATGCTTTGATGTTACTAAGCAGGGCTTGAAATTAACAGTTTGGTCCTCTGGTCTGGGACCACTAAAATATCCGTCAGACCAGCAGAATATAAATTTTAGTAGTCCATAAGACCAGTAAGGTTTTATTCCTGTTTTCCTTTGAAAAATACCTAAACATCACCCTTTTTTGAAACTGTAGAGAGAAAATTTGCACCTTTATTTACAATGTTTCGGTTTTCTTGGCAAGAAAAATTAGATATACAAATATCACACGGCATCCTAACATATTCAACTTTTTGTCTTTTTTTCCCAGAACAACTACACAAATAAGATTTTACCAGCAGCAGAGAGATGAGTGTTACTTGCTTCTTTTACCCAGTGTTTTGAAAACTACATTTTCAATGTGCATTGAAAACTGCTAATGAACTCCATTTGTCATTTTAATTTTCTTCTTTATATTTTTTCCCTTTAATTTTTCATTATTTAAAACCATCAAACGTGTCTTCGAACCGATTAAATTTTGTAGTTACTGGTCCGTTCATTGGACCAGTAACTTATTTTTTGAAATTTCTACCTTTGCTACTAAGTGAATAAATAAGTAAGCAAGCGTTGCTTTAAAATACCCAAAACAGTACCAGTGTAAATTGTTGAAGGTGAGGAATTAAATTATGCATATGTGTTATTTTAGTATTTTCATGACTGCCTGATGAAGTCAATGAAGTTCATTACTCATAAATTGATGATTTAGATTTGACCTTAATCTATGCACATCTCAGATTGAAAGAAGAATTGAGAAATATCAACCAACAGTGGCCTTCGTTTTCAAACAATGAGGTAGAAATTATTTTCAGAAGAAAAGATTTGGAGTAGTAAGTATCATTTATCCGTTATCGATGTGATGTTTTAAATTTTATATTTTCTAATCTTTTTCCATAATGGAAATTTAATAATGATTCACCATGATTAAACATTTTAATTTTTTTTTTTTTTTATTTATTTATTTTTTTTTTTTTTTTGAGGGGAGGAGCGCGTGAGAATTTTGTTCCATGGGGTGCATTTTGACTAAATTCTTTAGAAAATTCATTGTAAAGATTCCCCAGGTGCTTTAAAACTTCCAAGATTAAAAAAAAAATAACCATATATATATTTGTTGCATCTAAAATGAATCTAAATTATGGTTGGTAAAAAAATTATTATTGCATGTATTATATTATACAAAAACAATTTCATTATTTCTTTTGAAATTTATTTTTGTTTTTCAAATATATATACATATACTCATTTCATTTTAACTTTTTTCATTGACCAATTTCGTCTCATGACCAATTTTGTCTCCCACTTTGAAAAAGTGACTAGAATAGTAAGGAAGTTAGTTACAGATAAGATAATTGTCTGCAATTAATTAAAGTATTTGTGAAAAAATTGCCTTGTCTGAGCTATTTTATTAGGATTTCTATATGACTTTAAGAATTTAAATACGAAGGGGTTTCAGAAAGTGTTCTAACCGGTATGCAGATTCTCTGTTTGAATAAAAGTCACTCTGAGAATAACAAAGATTTCAAAGATTGCTAGTGGATGGAGCTAGGTGTCCACTAACCAGGGTTGACCGAATTGGACTCAATTGGGTTGGACCCTATGGGTTTTTTTGAAAAAACCCATTTAAAAAAACCCCATTATTTAGCCCACTTTTGGGTTTTTTAAAATTTTCTGAGAAGTTTTAAAAAAATTAATTAATTTAAATACTTTTACAATTTCAACTTCTTTTTTATTTGTTCTTCACCACAGACAATGAACATAAAAAATGAATTTTGAACTTTAATGGTATTTCTTAACTCTTAACGGCATTAAAAAAATACTTCAAAGATTTTAAATAAATGTATTTAACTTTTTTCTTTAACTGGTCAATAAATAACTCAAATAATCTTGACCAAGTCCTGTCACGTCTGATTTTCTCAATATTTGTAGATTGTACAGAGGAAACTAATTTAGTTAAAAGGCTTTTATGTGAATTATTTTCTGCTAACCAGTACATCGCAAATCTGGAATAAACACAAGGTATATTTTTTAGAAATAAACAGATTTTTCAAACGGTCGACAGAAAACAGAACAAGTACAGTATTTTCATTATCTTACGAAAAAGTTTAATATTTCTTACTCTGTACACAGAAATAGAAAAACAGGCAACATAAAATTCAAAGAAATGTCTTGATTAAGCTGGAATTCAGTAAAAAGGGATTTAAACTACTTGAGGTTCTACAGTAGTTTTGCATAACAAAATGAAATACAATAAAGTAAAATGCAAAAAAAAAAAATGTAGTAATTAAAAACAAGCAATAGGTTTTATCACTCGAGAAGTAACTTTGCCTTAACTGTTTGTAATAATGAAAATTAAAAAATCTGAAACTTCACCATTCTTGGGTTTTTTCGTCTTTTATACTTTTCTTCGGAAAACACCGAATTTTAACTAGTTTTCCAGCTTTTTTTACCCGAAGACAATTTTTGCACTTTGTCCATATACTTACGCTACAATATCCTACAAGTACCCCGCATTTTCCCTAAAAAACAAAAAAACCCATATTTCTTTTTAAAAACCCAACTGTAGTTGGGTTTTATTTAAAAAAACCCTGGGTCCATGGGCTTTTTAAAAAAAACCCGGGTTTTTGCCAACCCTGCCACTAACAGGAGAAAATGTAAGTCTGGCACTTGAAGGTCTGGCATGGAAGAAAGCATCGTCAAAAATGAGACCACATTAAGATAGTTTACATGAAATACATCGCCAGCTCAGTCATTCTATCCGAGGACTGCAGTTTCGCGCTTATTAGCACTCATCAGCCCGGCATATGAAGCAACTGAGCTGGAGGTGAAAAACCTCTCAAGGAAGTTAGTGCCAAACAAACTGGTAGCCAATATGGAATTAGCACTGACCAAACGAGTGACTGAAACAATTGTTTGGTTCAACTTGAAGATTGAAGGCAAGACATGGTATTTTCAGTAAGTTACCGCCGGAATGACTGAGCTGGCGGTATATTTCATGTATTTCTGCCTTAGCCCTGGCTATAGGGCGGTAACTTACTGAAAATTAAGATAGTTTGCTAAACTGCAGCATTGGTTCTGAACTGCTGATCACCCAAGTATTTCTTTTAAGGTTCAAAGAGATAGAAAGCACTTGGTGCGAGGTCCGGAGTGTAATGAGGTTGGTCCAACACTTCCCAACGCGAAAACTTTATCACAATTCATGTTTCATTGGCGCTACACGTTCCGTCAACGTAGCCATCTTCTAACTACGTTTTGTCCTGTTAGTGGACACCCAGCTCCATTCACCGGCAAGGTGTGAAAACTTGATCATCTTCCCTATCTTCAGCGTGATTTTTCTTCATACTAAGAAACTGCACACCCATCCAAGCTCTTGTTACCTTACTTTTGAAGCGCCTAGGTAATTATAACAAAATATGTTAGGAATTGATTTTGCTGAAATAATCTATTTTTTTTAATTTAAGGTGTAAAATCCTTATCGAGACTTTTTGTTTGTCGATCTCACTTACAATAAGCATTTATTTAACAACGAAATTAGACATACCTGATTGGTACAATGAAGTCAAACAAAAGTTACAGATGAGTCATAAATCCTGCAAACAAGTAATAACAGTTTTTTTTTTTTTTTTTCAATTTTGTGTAGTGCACAACTCCTAAGGATATTGTTGCTGAATTGCAAGCTGAAGCAGATGAAAACAATAATAAAACCAATATTTGATGGCAAATTTTCAAGCTAACCTCCTTGTCTCCACCCAAACCATACTCCATGACTTTTGACAGCAGGTGCACCCTGATAGGAGGTCACTGCGACCTCCCTCCCAAAAAATGACCATATTTGTTGAATTTCGTCTGTCAATTTGGCAAATTTGAAAACAACATTGCAAATTGAAATTTTTCGAAATGATTAATGTCTTTTCTCATTAGATACAGGTATGCTTGCATTTTAGTGTAAAGAAAAATTTGGAGTTTTATTTGCGAAGTTGAAAGTTTCCTCCCTTTTAAATATAAGTTCGGGTGCTCTTGCTTGAGTGCAAAGAAGATTTTCAAACTTTTTTTGAATCAAGGGGGCAAAATCAAGGATGAAGATTTTTGGGCCATGAATATTCTCCAAAAAGCACTAACACATTAAAGAGACAATGACAGCCAAAAACAAACTAACCAACTTTAGTATTGTTCAGAAATGTTTTTAAAAAATGTGTACATATATTTTTCTGATTTTTCCCCCCCCCAAAGCTGTGTTTTACTTGATGGTCTAAGATTGTGATCCCTTCACCACGCTCATCATAAGCTAGTCCAACTGTATTTATTTGTTGGCTTTCACCTTTTGCTTCCCATGGATACATGATTGAAAGCAAAAGGCATTGTCTTACTAAAATTTTTGGCTACCCACAGTGTATATATTTTTAACTTGCTATGCATATTACAGTAGAAGACCGTTATAACGTCGACCTGTATAACGCAATTCTCTATAAACCGCACTACTTTTCAGAAGTAAACAATAGGTTTTGAAGTTTAAAAAAATCTCTCCGTTTTGCTTTGCAAACATAAAAATTATTAGGCAAATTAAATTTTGAAAGTTTTTCATCTTTCCATCTTATTTCAAAGCTTTTAAATTGAAAATTAGTACTCATAGTAAACAGAAAATACCAGATGGCTCTTGAAAATGCAGATGTTATGCAAACCATGAAGCTAGCAGAAGTGCAGGATTTTGATCGTGAAAAATATTTATTTGTGAATAGCTAATTGTAATATTAGTGCTTTAATACTCATTGCAGATAAAACTCATTCTGAAGTGCTAATATATAGATATATTCTGAACATTAGTTTCAAAATTTGTGAAATGATCTATATAACGCAAAAACCTGTATAACCAAAAGCTCTGGTCCCAAGGTGTGCGTTATAACGGTCTTCTACTGTAGATATTTCAGTGGCTTAGTATGAATTGATATATTGTGATGAATTTTATTAACCTGTTAATAATCATGGTTATATTATTTCAGTAAGTTTCTACCTGTTTTGCAAGACGTTGTTGAAGGTTTGATAATAGAAAAATTTAGTGTTGAAGACTTAAAGAAATTTTTAGCATCTGACAGTTGTAGTTCACCAAAAAGCAACAGACAATCACCAGAGGTAAAATTTTTACTCTTTTACTTGTCCCTAAAACATTTTTAACCTGCAATATTTTTAATTGTAGTTAGCTGTATTAATGGGTTGGTATTTCTCATGAGAATGAAAATTTCATACCTGATGTTAAGTTTAATGAGTAAAATTAACCAATGCACACTAGAAGTAGTCTTGGGAATTTTCCATCAGAGTTGTGTTGCAGAATTATCTGATATTAAAACTAATAACAGTTCCATATATAACCTATAAAACAGTAACATATATATTAAACTGAAACAAATAAAGCAAGTACAAAACATCAACCCGACTTAGGATTTAAAATCTACCGCAGAGATGTCAAAATTCCTCTTCTTATGTATGCAGGGTTGGCTTTCTGCCGGCAAACAGTGGCAGAAACTGGTTATAACCGGTAAAAACCGGCAGAAACTGGCAAAAACTTTAAAGTGTCTTTAAGCACTTTAACTTTACTTAACTTTTAAAGTAATTACTGAATGATATTCGTTTAAATAAACTGATATATCAAACTTCATTTTATCATTGTAAAAAATAAAATCCTATGCTAATTCCCTTGATTTAGTTTAGAAAAGGAACTTTTCAATTGTAGATGTTCATAATATTTGCATTAGTCTAACAAAGGACAAAAATCATATGGGTTCTTAGGCAAGAGGAGTGACATACAGAATTAAACAGGCATTACTGATTGTAATTTGCTCGCTTTATATGCTTCATCTAAATTGCTTGTGATTGAAATTATCATGTGCTTCAAGAAGAAAGTGTCAGAATTTTACTTGCCAATATTAACCTAGATTTTGTATGTGCCTAATGTCACAGCTTTGCAAAACAAATTGGCCCCATTTCTCGAAACTTATTTTTCCAGTCAAATTTTTACCACTTTCCCTGTTACTAGATGGTGGATCAGTTTGAAAAAATATACAACAGATGAAAGTTTCACGAATATTGCTTGTTCTTTGATGCATTGCCTGCTAGCTCTTATGTTGCAAGAATATTCTTAAGTTCCTCATTTGTGCACATTATATTGAAAAAACTGTTTGGATTTTTGAAACCACCTTTTCTAAGAGGCAACCGCAGGGTCCAAACAATGTAAGATTTGTTGCAATGCAACAATTGATTGTGCTTTAGTTAACAATTATTTTTTTCATGTATTTTCTACTGTGTGTCAATAATTATTTTTTTGTCATTTTGTGAGTTTTTGCCAGTTTCTGCCGCAAATGTGGCAGAAACTGGTTTTTGTCATGCCAGTTTTAACCGGTTTCTACCAGTGGTTTTAACCGCTGCCAACCCTGTATGTATGTGAAACTATTTTATATGATTGATCATTCTAGAGAAGTACCAAAACATATACTGAGGCTACTCTAAATTGAGACTAGGTTTAATGTCCTGAAGGCATGGAGCAAAGAAAACAATGACTAAATTTAGCTAAAATTGCAACCCAGATCTTCTCCATGGTGCAGCAAAATTAAAAATTTTAACTCTATTACCAAAATACCCTATTAGACACATTCTCATATCAAGATGTTGTATTTGATTTTTAAAAAAACCTGCTAGAAAAATCACGCTGAGTACATTTCTGACCACATAACAAAACCTTTGTGTGCTGTCTTTGGGGCTGTGCAAGATCAGTTCTAGTTCCCACTTACAGTACTTTTTATTTTGCCAGTATTCATTTATTGTTGGGAACCACTAATAACTATGACCAAAAGTTTAATGAAAAACCTGAAGATCATTTTAAATCAAGCCGTATCACTGGTGAGGCTTAGTCCAAGCCTTTTGATTCTATATTGCTCCTTACAAATATTAAACCACTGACTATTTTCACAGAGAAAGCTACCACTCTGTACGAAAAATTAATACATCTTGATGACACCTTTTGGAGAAATTACCAGATTCCACCTCAAATCTTAAAACCCGAAGAGGTTTTGTCCAATGAGTCCTGGCCGGCAAGAGCACTCACCTTCTCCCTAATGCCCTGGATAAAGCTTTGAAACCATGTAACCCCTTACTAATTAATGAAACAAGTGCCTGATTAAATCTTGAAACTCTGGTTCTTAAATATGACACAGCTCCTGAAGTTCTTCATGTTCTTGCTCTAGAGACTTTGAATAATCTGTAACCCAAACCTGACTGGCTAAGAGTACATACCGACAACTTGTTTAATAATGACAAACCTAATCCTGGTGTAGGAATCTTTTGTGATTTGTTCATCTTTTTCTCTCTGATTGGAAATTCCTGTACAGCCTTCACGGGAGGAGTTTTGGCCATACGCATAGCACTTAGACAATTAACCATCCACTGCTAGAAATTGCAAAATGCCGTTATCATCTCCGACTACAGAATTGAAATCCAGAGCATTTGCTCAATGACAATGAGGACGCTGACGCACCAGCAAAGAAGGGTGCTGGTGTGTTGCAAATAGCAGGCAATAGTGTACCATTTTGTGTGGTAAAATGGCTCTTCAAAAATTTATTTTCATCTCGACATCTAGAAGAACTGAGGTTTTGAACCACTTCCAAAAATTTTATTATTTTGGACGAATCCAATCTACCCGAATGACCCCACCGTGAGTGGTTTACTATGCTTAGACTGTTGAATGTAATTGCTTTCTCAATTGGTTTAAAAGAAAGAACTGTGCTTACATCTTATTGGAAGAGACATTTGCAGCTTTCCACGGAGTTCGCAAAATCTCTTCTTTAATCCAACATCGGACTTTGGAGAAAGCTCATTGCTATTTGAGAAACATCATTGGATACTGAAAATCTGCCCTCTATTCTATTTAAAGAGCCGCAGTCTGTTTATCAGGGTCTTCACTACTTTTCTATGTGTCTTGCTGTATGTGTGTCCCCATGTTTCGTATTAAACGTATTTGTTTATGTTCAGCTGTCTGAATCTCTGCTTTACACAACCTTTCAACATAGACTTAGTGTACAAGATTGCCTGTCTGGACATGTTTTTAAAATGGGTGTCTCTGCAGATCCCCACTGCACTTTTTGTGAGGATCTCTGCCGTGGGCAGGTAAAAGGCAGTAACTGCAAATTTGTCAATTTTTTTTGTCAACTGTTGTACATTAGTTTTATTGTACATGCTTGCTTATTTGATTTCCGCGAAAAGCTGTGTTGAAAGCTCTCAATCGAGACTGCTTCTCTACCAAAACTGTTTGGGAGTGCCATAATGCATTGGTAAGACTAACTGGCAGTAATAGGGTTCCCCTTTACTGGGTTCCTGATCATTGTGACATTGCGGGCAACGAATTGGCAGATAAGTTAGCTAAGCAGAGCTCCAATGCACCATTTATGGGACCCGAGCCTGCCCTATAATGCAGTAAGGACTACTGCAAAGAACCTTCTTATGGATGAATCATATGGCCTGTGGCTTCAGTCCCGACTCTCAAACAGAGGCCAAGACTCTGAACCAGCAGCCTCCCTGGCTTAGATCCAAGGAACTGCTTAATTTGAGTAGGAATGAGATCAATAAGTCTGTTGGCTTACTAACTGGACACTGCTCTCTTAATAGGCATCTTAATCTGATGGGTGTTGCCGACAATCCTTCGTATAGAGGATGTCATATGGCTGATGAAAGATCAATTCATGTGCTATATAAATGTGACTTCTACTCTGCACAAAGATTTGAACACTTGGGATACTACCATGTAGATCCCTGGGAAACTGCCTAGAATTTCGGTTAGGCAACTGCTGAAATTTATTTCTGTTACTGGGCTCCTTTAGTAGTCTAAGCGGGGATAGTACAATAGACCTGTAGTTTCAGTGCTCGCGCTCATTTCACGTGCCCCCCTTTTCACTTCATACTTCATTCATAGACTTTGTGTACAAGATTGCCTGACTGAACATGTTTTTATAATTGGTGTCTCTGCAGATCCCCACTGCACCTTTTGTGAGAATCTCTGCCGTGGGCAGGTAAAAGGCAGTAACTGCAAATTTGTTTTTTTTTTTTTTTTTTGTCATCTGTTGTACGTTAGTTTTATTGTACAAGCTTGCTTATTTGATTTCCGCAAAAAAAAGGTGCAAAAAAAAAGCGTCTAATTTGAGCATTTCCGTGTTGTTAGTATTGAATCCAACAAACATTTCTTCAAGTATCTTGAAAATTCATTTCTGAAGATCATCTCATCTTCATGGACGGTCACCATATTTTCTACTGCAGAGAACCCCTTGTGACTTCCTTGGTTAGGCGGTACTGGGAAGCAAGAAGTTGAATTAGACAATGTCTTTTCCTGTTCCTTGTTTTTAGTTATTTTTAACTATTTTTATCAGTTTTTTAAGTTCTCCGCCATTTGAAATTAAAAAAAAAAAAATACATAGCACATTTTTTTTTTTTTTTTGAAGAAGTTTAAGCCCAAAAATAAAATATTAATGAGTGATAGGCACCACATAGCCACCACTGCCTAATCTCACAGCAATTTTTCTATCATCTTTCTATAAGTTAAGTTAGCTCTCCTTCTCAATTTTATTGTAAGAGATATGCCTTAATGTGTTGGGAAAGAAGCAGATACAACCGAAAGGAAAGCTTATCTTTTATGAAATGCAATAATAAAAGTTTTTCTATTAAAATTTAAAATTATGCAACTTTTTAACTCACTTGCTCACATAATGCACATTTGTTTTTAAGATGGAATGAGTTTGACATATTTGAAAATCAGATTTGATCATTCATAAAAGCTGTTTATTCATGTCACTTATTTGTAATGTCTATGTTGTATAATTATATGCATTTCATCTAGAGGTTACACATTACTGACTCTGTAATATTTCTGTTGAATGTTGTGAACTTTTTGAATATCATTTCATTCGACTGTTTTTTTGTAAAGCAAAAGAATCAAAGTTATATTTATTTTTTAGGGGGATTTGTTTTCGCTTGATATATCAGCAATACCTGATCCAGATGCCTGCTCTTCCATTCCTAAGTATGTTAAGAAACATCATGATGTAATTTTTGCTTTTATTATTCACAAAGCCTTGTTTTTTAATCAGAAAAATATATCCTTTTACTTTTTTTAAATATATTTTATGTCTAATAACAATATCATTTTCCATTGAATAAGGTGTCCTTGGTTCTGATACAAAAATTTTCAGTCTATAATCTGCATTCATTGTATCAGAGTGGCAGTGGTTTGAATCAATTGATTTAAATCATTTTTCCACTTTAACATTAAAACTCCTCTTGAAAATTCTGAATTTCACTTGTTCTGTCTTTTTCTTAATTCTTTCATTCTTTCTTCTTTTTTTGTTTTGATTTTGTCTTGAGAATTTATTTTAACTTGATCATTCTGATCTATTCAAAGTCACTTTTGTACTCAACCTAAAAAGTTCAAATTTTGGTTTGCAACCAGTGCCCAATAGACTGAGTTAGTTGCTACTTTATCTAGGACTTCTTTTTTTTAATAAAAGCATATAGGCAATCTTTAAGGAATATGCTAAAAGGTGGGTGTGAAGAAATTTTCTCTGAGATTTAATGCCAAATACTCAATGTATGTATTTGTAAATGTTTAAATTCATACACATTCTATTTTGTGTTTTATAAATATAATACTTATTGCTCATTTGTTGTTCCTTCCTTTGCTTACACCTGGAAAAACTGATTCATAATATTAGTGCATTGTTATTTATCTGATCAGGTCAACAAGGCTTTTATTTTTAAAGACACATTTTGTGAAAAAAAGAAACAGAAAAAAGTTGCTGTTCATATACAGTAGAACATCGAAAATCTGAACGCACCCGTATGAAGTTTCAATAAATTGTCCTATATGTTCAGTATACAAATGACTGTAAATTTGTGTTGCATTTTATTTGAAAAATGTAATTGCGTACTGTAGCGTTATGTACTGTATTGTATGACATGTGTGTTGTCGGGAGGGTCATGACCCTTGACCCCTAAATCATAGAGTATATCACCCATTCGCTGTGTTCAAATACTGTGAATAAAATGTGAACGATTGCAGCAATATGTTCAATTCTTTAATTATATTTGAAATACTTATGCACTACTAGCTGCCTTCTTCCTGACCGATTTTGTGCTTTTGTAGACAAAAGCAATTTCAGAAATTTTACGTGCCAAAAACACTACATCCTTCAGCGTGACCCCCTTAAATAGGAAGTCTGTATCAGCCCCTGCATATTATGTAACCTAACCGCTTAATTTGATTAACTGGCATACCATTTTCTTAAATAGTATTTTCTTGGTTATCTTCAAAAATTTGAACAATTTGAAAATCCAAACTTTCTATGGTCTCAACCAGGGGTGTTTGTGATCAGAAAATTCCGACGTTTCCAAAGATTTCGGGTTGCTGTTTCGAAAAAATTTTGGCCTGGCATCACTTTGAAACATTTTATTAAAAAGGAAAAAAACACCTTTTAAAATGGTTTTTTCGATGATTTTTGTTTGCATATTTGAAGATTTTTTATGGGAAAGGTGGGGGGGGGGGGATGAGCTTCCAAAAATATCACACTGTCTTCAGAACAGCCATTTTGTTTTTAATTTTAAATTTATAATATGAATTTTTGACATGTATAATCTGTAACCAATGCTTCTTCAAGCTCTAATTTTAATTATTCACGAGTAAAAGCTTTGTACTCAAAGTTTTCAAATTGAAGAGCATGAAGGAGTTCAAATTGATTGTCTCTTTTATTGCATTGTGACCTGTATAATATGTAACCAATGCTTCTTCAAGCTCAAATGTTTATTGTTCATCAGCAAAAAAAAACTTCTCTTTGGATCTAATACATATATATATATACATTCAGCTGGAATATTGTTGCTATTTTTTAGTGTTCATACGCTCTTGGAGAACCTGGAAAAGTTTGGGGGAAAAGATACCCTTCAAAAAGTCATGGAAAGTCAGGAATTTATTTTTTCTCTACTGATTCAATGAAATCTATGCTGCTTGTGATATTGGATTCCCAATAAACTCCATGGGAAAATGTTAGCCTTTGAGAAAATATTTTATTTTAAAGACGGACTTGTCACAAGATTCTTCTGAAAAATTAACCTTTTAATCTCCAAGTTTAACCTTTTTATAACTCTTTCTAATAGACTCATAACATGTCTAAAAGATTTTTTGCATGTCAGCCGCTCTTTACTAATTCTTCCTGATTTTTTATGCATTTTGAAATCCAATTGCATCCACTGCTTTCTTATTCTCTTCTTTAAGCATTTAAGCACTGCTTAGCAACATTCACAATCTTCCCCGAATTAAAATGTACTATGCAATACCTTTTTTACTATTCTAGATTTACTATTTTACACCTCATTTTTTAATTGGGAGAAATGAAATAATTGCTTCAGCTTAAAAGAGTTAATGTTTAAAAGTCTTTTTTTCTCCTTCTTAAAAAATCTGAACATTCCTATTACGATTGAAGTGCAATAAACAATTGCCCATCATAATGTTACTACTTCGGTACATTAATAATCATCTGATGTTTTAAGTACTAGTATCAAATCAAACAATTATAGCATGTCTTTAAAACTTTTCATATTCATTTGATATATACCTTAATGTGTTACTATCAGAAGTTTTGTTATATCTGAATTTGAAAACAAACAATGCATGATTTTGCATTAAAACAATTGTCATGAATAATGAATTTTTTTATTTCTCATCTAATAATTTTCAATCTAATGCAATAAATACCATATAAAATATTGAAATTAGTCATGTTTGTAACTTCACTTATTAATGGAATCAGAACCCTGGTTTAAAAAAATAAATAGTTGAGGCTGATTGCATTTTCAAAAGATAATGAGTAGATTTTTTACAATTTTACAAAACAAAAAACTGGATTCTGTTCTAAAACTATGTACATATAACCAACCTACCATCAGATGGTCTACATGGTTCGCACGGGTCATGAAACTTGTTTATTTTTTTTCCATGTTCCTGGAAAGTCATGGAAAAAAAATAAACAAATTTCAGACCTGGAAAAGACATGGAAAATTAATATTTTCATTAAAAGTCATGGACATTTATTTAAAGTCATGAAAAAATGTCTTGAGTAGTAAGAAAGTAACAATATCTAAAAGAGCACTAGAAATGTTGAGTGGTTTAGTAATATTGCATATAACTTGAACAATCTCAGAAACAAGTCCGAGTTTTGGAATCCAATTTCATCTGCTTCTGTAACAGCCGCTCGCCTTTTTTAGTAATGTGATTTTACTACTAGGACATCACTAATTTTGATTTCACCATTATTTTCTGCCCTTTTTATATTTTATATTCTGTAGTAGTGGACTTGCATTTTCTTGATTTTGCCACGCCCCCTCAAAAAGTGTAATTCAATTGCACCCGAGTTCGTTTCAACTACTTGTAAAAAATTCATTATTAAATTTACCAGGGCTTATCTTAATATGTTGAAGAGAAAGTGAAGATTTTAGTCAGGCAATAGAACATAGAAATAGGGGAATCTCCCTTGGGGCCAGCTGATTTAGAAAAATGAAAAAACTGAAAAATGTGGCTTTACTTTAATTAACAAATATAGTATATTGTTAAGTTACGTTGGTGTGTAGATGCACTATTTTATGAAGTAAATTTATTATTGGTAACTTAGTAATGACCCATTCAATTTTTGTCCCATTCATTACCATTCTGCCCTATTTATTAAATATTTGTTAGACATTTAAACATCAGTGTATTGCATTTTTACTTTACTTGAATTCATATGATGAAGACAACTAAGATTATAGTCACAACTTTATTAGTTTCTGCAGTGCACTGATATTTTTTCAGTCACAAGTAAGTGCCCTCCAATGAGTAACCTCCAATGAGGTAGTGGCACTCACATAAAAGTTTTTTGAAAGCCCATTTCCGAAAATTGGCAAGTTTGGTATTTAATAGTACTATTCTCTTCATGTAACAAAGTCATGAAAATTTTTATGAAGTCATGAAAAAGTCTTGGAAAAGTCATGGAATTTTTTTATCCAAATTGAGTATGAACCCTGGGTCTAGCAATACAGTCAACCCTCGTTTATCACGTTTAATTTGTTCCAAACTTTACCACGTAAGATTCTTTATTTATAAACTGAATATTTTTCTAATTAGAGCACATAAAACTTACTTATGACAATTTAAATAGGTTTTTAACATAGTTAAAGCCCCCTTGATATGAAACGGCACCGTTATCCACAAGTTACATTTGTATTACTTAATATTTTGCACAAAATTTGAGAAAATGAGATATATTAGATGTAATAGATAGCACATTGATGCACACTTGTTGGGAAACAAATTACACACACGCATGCTCATTAAAGGTATTACGTATACAACTTAAAAAGCTAGTACATTGTTGAACACCATTGATAGATGTATTAATTAGGGATGCACCGGATAGTGATTTTGCCGGATACCGGATATCCGATGCCCCCTTACCTGCCGGATTCGGATATCCGGCATTTCGATTGCGTTGCATGTTCGCATATTTTTCTACAACGCCGTTTCAAAACAGTAAATCAAACTTGTTCCACATATCATTTCTTTAAAAACATGTTAAGTACATTCAAATGAACTTTTTTAGAGCCTCTGTATTTTAATTTAGGGATTGTGCTATATATAAAATGAAACATTAAAATATTGTTTTATTTCGGCAGGTTTTTTCGAAAGAGACAAACTTTCGGCAAAAATTAATTCTGTACGTAATGTACACATGGTTTAAACTTTTAATTATTCATAGTTGAAATCTTAAAGGTCGTATTTGTTATTAGGTTTGCATGACGTGTAGAAATGTTTTTAAACTTCATCATAAAGTAATACATTTTCTTGTTTCCAATTTAGAAATAACAAAAAATAAAACTTTGCTTTGAATTCATTTTCATTACAGATAATACATGTGTAAAATTTTTCTAACATACAAGTTAAAAAAGAAAATATTAAAACAGGGCCAGTTTGACTCAAAAAATAAATAAATAAACTTAAATAATCAACTTAAAATTTTACTTTAATTCCAGAAATAAAGGTACATTTTTTTTCTCTAAAGATGCAAGTTAGCATCTTAAATACAGGGGTGCCCCCCCCCCTAAGAGCAAGGGCCCACTCCCTAAAAACCATAAATACCCCCCCCCCCCAAAAAAAAAAGAGAAAATACCCCTAAAACACCGTTTGTTCTGAGATTTTTTTTTTTTTTTTGTGGATGGTTTTTTTTTTTCCAGGTAGATTTCAACTAATTTTTACGTAAGTGGAATAATTGAGAAAAGGAGGAGAAAACTTTTACGGATAACTAAAAATGGAAAAAATACAAACGCAACACAAAATTTTGGATATAAATGAATGCAATGAAAGGATTTTAGCATGTGTAGAAATATACAAGCAAATATAATTTCGAAAATAGTTCGTTTGTACAACTGCGCGCGCTGGGTGCAAGCATCGACTACGTCATTGGTCACTACATATTGGTTTCTTGATGGTTCTTATCCTTTTAGTATCACTGAAAACGGAAGTTTCCACACCGTACTACTCTAAACATTGCTTTGTTTTAGTGCAACTATTCCACATTTTTCATTAGTTTCTTTCATTCTTCGTTTTAATGTTCATGAGATATAATGGCACCAAAGCGTGCATTATTAAATTATTAATACACTGTAACTATATTATTGTTTTATTTATGTCTCTCTCCCATTGACCATTAATTTTGTACATCGTAACAGAGTTTTATGTTGAATAATACAGCTTTTTTTATGTAAGAAACGGTAATATATAGTTAAGAAATGGTTCAAAATAGTGTGAGAGGTGTTTACAAATGCCTAAAATTTTTTAGTGTGTTTCTAAAAATCCGAATTCATACATTTTTCTACTACGCTAAATTTCAACTTACAACTTACGCGAGAGGAGTAGTGAAATGCATTCCTCCCGCAAGTCAGTCAGAACTTGACTGTATTTTAATTTTCAACACGGCCGCTCCTCCAACTTCAAGCGCTTTGATATGAACCATTTCAAGGTCAACTTTTCACTTCAGCTTGTTAAAGCAGAGAGAGTGAGAGAGGGAGGGAGAAATTATTGGCAACATACCGTCAGCAGATTCCCGAAGGAGAGGGGGGACGACGCGGGGGAATGCCAGAAGCTAGGTTTGAAGAGGAATGGTCGTTTTTGAAGCAGCAATTAAAAGAGAAAGCATCATCGAAAAGTTTATGAAACAGTGAAAGCTTCAACTGGAATTTTTGCAAAAGTAAATTTAAAATTAAACCCTCATTTTGTACCGGATAACCCCAAATCAACCCCGGATATCTCTCACATTTTTACCGGATATCCTGCAAAAAACTGTCGGATATCCGGATCCGGAGTGGCTTGCCGGATCGGATACCTCATAGTTCCGGATAGTTAAAAAATCAGCCGGATAGGCCGAACACCGGATAGTTGCTGGATATCCGGTGCATCCCTAGCATTAATCCCCTAGTAATAATACATTAATTTGTACTTTCCAGTTAGTGTTTAACATTTAAAATGCGATAGCAATTACCTACACTTACTTCGGCAATTTTATGCCTCCCCTCCCTCAACTAGTACAACTACCGCCCCTCAGAAGAGCTTACCTTACGTAAAAGACATACTTTGTAATTCTTTTGTAGGAAAAAGTTTACACAAGTGCATAAAAAAGGCTAATTACTATATTTGAAAAAAAAAAGTGATGTAGTGAAGCCGCGAAAGTTGATTTGCGAAGTAGCGAGGTACGACTGTAGCTGTGTCTATGAATGTTATGAAATGTGGTTTAGGTAAAACAGAGCGTCCCGAACTGTGATCCACGGACCCCTTAGTAGGGAGTCCATGGCAAACTTCGAAAAGAAAAAAGTTAAAGAAGTCTGAAATGATACTTAAATTTTGCCTTTGAAACCTAGAATTTTCACCTAAGAAGTAAGGAGTTGTCTTTTGAGCCCTAATCCCCGGCATCTCAAGGTACAGTGTTGCAAGATCATGCATAGGGAAGTTTGATAATTACAAAATGTCGATCCAGGTTTGATTCTCACCAATTCATCTTAAATGTTAAGTGTAAGATGTATTTACTCACTTGTTTCTTCATTAATGTGTGAGCAGTTGTCTTGTCCCGTTACGGACGCTTGTTACGAGTCGCGGATCAGAAAGTTACGATATGTACTGTTTGACCATTGATTACATGGAAAGGCTGATGTCCGGTTTATAGGTGGAAATGGACGTGTCTATTAGTTGATAGGGGTATTAGTTGATTTGCTACAGACGTGCACATTTGCCTCTCTATTATTTAACCTTAGTTTTGTAAAAATTAAAGTTTGCTCACAGCAACATTTTTTAAAACTTATGTATATTCGATCTTATTCTCACTGTAAAAATGAATTGATTTATTTATCCACAACAAAGTTTTGAGCTTACCATTTTGCTTTTACGTTCCTGAACGAAATGAAAATATTTTCTTTTCTTTTTGTTGTTTCCATGGTAACTATATTTGTTTTCCTTTATTTTATTTTAGAGAATGCAATAAATGAATAAGGCACTAGTTACATTATAAAAAGCGTGCATCAAAAAATCCCATCGTTATTTTCCCTTCTCCCCTGCTAAATTAATTCAGATGGAATAGTCTTTACTTGGCAGATTGCCAAATTACATACAATCTGCGATCAAGCAGTAAACAGTGTAGAATGTATGATTCAAAGGATGTGAGGTCAGTGCGTGAGCCGATGGATGACGCAATCTCCTGTTGAGACGGGGTAGATAGAATTTTCCAGATGCGGATCTTAGGTTCGCATTTCCGTGTGACGTGCTGCATCGTGCGATGCAGGACATAAGCAGAAGGAATTTAGGCGGAATCACTTCTGCTCGCGTTTTTCATCCCTTCGGCTGTAGATAGCCGTTCTTTGACGAACGCTCACTTATTGAAGCGGCGTCCGGAACTTAGCATAGGAAAATGGATGATTGTTTTTGCCTTGAGTGTTAGGGAATTAAATTTTTTTGAAACATATTTAAGAAACGTAAGTTAGTTTCATGCTGTTGAAACATGTTATGATTATTTTAATATTTACAGAAGTTATATAATTTACAGTTGTTAATTATTATATATTGTTCAATAAAATGAAGTTAGTTTTAATTGACTTCTGTTACTTCAATCTTCGATGAAACATATAACATTGAAGGCATCTCCTGACCTGTGGAGTTGACTCTATTTTTAGAATTACAAGAGTTTAGCTCGCGTGTTAGGCTAACAAAGTTCTAATTAGTAATGGTTAATTTAATTACGTTGAACATCTACTAACTACAAGTATCTATACCCTCGAATGACAGGAGTCCGCATTGAACATTGGTCTGTGAAAGATCCACTGGTTTTAAAGTTTAGGAAGCCCTAACATAAAGCACTGACCTGAAATTTTCTTTTGATCTGTCTGGAAAAGTCAGGGTTTTTTTTGGGGGGGGGGGGGGGGGGGGCAGCTGTTGGAGTATGGATTCTGTTTTTTTTTTAAATCAACTTGTATTGAAAAGCTCATGTTAAAATGGTTTTTAAATTTCAGTGTATGAGGGAGTTCAAATTGATTGTGACTTCATAAGGATGATTGACTTCATCCTCCCTGTATTTATATTATGTTTTGTGTTACAACTTTTTTCTCCTTTTGTGTTTTAGGTACGAAACAAGTTTTTCAGAAATTCTGCAGCCAGAAAACCAAAAAGATAAGAATGAAAAACCAAAAATGTAAGGCATACTATTTGTTTATGTTCAATCACTTTTGCTTTTTATTGATGTAGTTTTCTGCTGTATATTTTTTGTAGTTGTTATGAAATATATATAAATGAGTGAAAAGTGATTTATCGTTAAGTGCCTGTTTCATACCTGCCAACTCTTCCGGATTTCCTGGAAGTTTTACGGTTTTTCATGTCCTTTTCCGATTATGAGCAAAATCTTCCAGATTTTTCATGTTTTGTACGAAAAAATAGCGATCCAATTAAAGCGAGTGTCGCAGTGGGCAACTAGGGGAATGATTTCGGCGCCGTTTATCTTTTTCTCCTTCTCTCAGTTCGTGCTGTTTTTGCTTTGTTCTTTTTTTAAGATGAGTAAATGTTATTTCCAAACTTTTAAAGAAAGCAATACAAGTAATTTTTACTAAACAAAAGTAAGTTCAATTGATATGAAATTCATAACTAATTTCATATTGTTAAATGTAAAGAGGGTAGATGCCCTGCTTAATTTTATTTTGCGTTAAAATCTTCTTGATTTAAAGAAAAAAAATCTTCCAAATTTTTTTTTCTCGGAGGTTGGCAGACATACTGTTTTCTTGACTGAATGTCTTAATGATTCGTGTATCACATGATCTGTATGTCACAAATTCAAAATTTTCAGGTGTGATTTTCAACAAATTCCTCTGTTCCTCCTTTAAAGTAATAGAGATAGAACACTCGTCAAAGTTCATGTGGACTGACCACAAGACATCATTTTGGTGTATTGATACTGCTGTTAGATTGTTGCTGGCAGATACAATTATGTGCACAAAGGATACTTTTTAATGCTTCTTTTTGTCGAAACAGCGTTAAAATTATTTTGTTGCCCAAAATCCTCAATTTAAAAGTTTTTAAGAGCTTATAAAATTTGTCACGACAGCAGAAAGTTTATAATTTTAACGGTTTGGTGTAGTAACACAGGTCCATCATTTCACATTTTCTCAGGGGTGGGACAAAAGTTGTACAATCGATGTTAATTCAATCAGAAATGTAAAAATATTAATTTTCAAAGCCAGGTAAGCTATTAGGCTCCCTGACCCCCCCCCCCCTCCCTAAATTATGGGTCTTCAGTACCATCTTACTAAAATAGAATTCATTTATTATGACATATTGAGTGAGTGGGTGGTGGTTTTACAATGTAAGAATATGCAAAAAAAACACAAAATTAAAATTGTGAAGTAATATTTCTAAAAAAATTTCCCCTCTCTCTCCAAAGAGCTTGGGAGTCTACCTAAAGCTTTCCCTACATAAAAATTTGAACTCACTTAGAGAAAAAGTTACTCCATGTTAATTTTCCTTCCATTTGCTTTACATGTATTAGGCTAAATATGGGGACAATGTACCAAAGAAGGTAACATTAAGCAGGGGCGAGCACAGAAATTTTGGGGCCCATCAAAAATGACTTTTTCTGTGCCCCACTCCATATTGTTTACATCTATATTTTACGCCTAGTTTTAACACTATTGGGCCCTCTTCAAGGTCGGGCCCCGGGACAACAGGTGTCCCTTCTCCCCCTTTGTGCAGGCCCCTGACAATAAGTAAGAGAAAGGTCTTACATGCATGGTGGTACAAAAGTTAGTTAATAGGGAATCTTAATAATTCATAGAAATGTTAAAAATAATGTGGGGCATTATTTAAAGCTTTCAAAAATTAATTTTAAACCAAGGAAAACAAGTTTTGCTTCATCTGATGAGGATAATAAAATTAATAAATTGCATTCCAATCCAATAGATCTCTTAGTGAAGAAATGTTCTTCCAAGACTTTATTTCAGATATTGGTTATCATACCTATTGCCAGTGAACAATACTGTGAACAGTTCCATAAATCTCTTGTCAATAGGGGACATTGCAAAATTGTATTCTGCTGACTTTTTTTAAAGTAATCACGATTGCTTATTCGCAACTCCAACGAACTATAGGGGGCACTGCAGTCACTGTCTAATGGCGAACGAAAAAACTAAAACAAACGCATGTAGTAACGAAGAAAATGCTAAAATTGTTGTGATTTTTGTTCGTATGCATGATTTTTTCGCTTTATTCTTTTTAAATTAATTTTCAAAGTCTTGTTGATATTCTGACCCACGTTAGAAAGAAATGAGAATTCGAGAAGCATTACTAAATGTCAAACATTAATGCAAACTACGTAGTTCGTAGTTCTAAGCAGCCATTTTCACGATGTTGAATTCGATATTAATCAATTCTTGATAAAACTAAATAATAATTGTGGCCTGACAAGAATAACAATTAATGCTAGAAAATTCAATATGACATTACAAATTGTTATCAAAAATAGATGATACTTTTTTGCCTTGCTTGGCTAGCGCTTATTGTTTTCCATTTGTAGCTGAGTTATTTCTCTCGAATTCCCGAATCGGTTCATTTAAAATTTTTCTGTTTCGATGTTTCTAATTTCTGAGTTACGATTTAATTATGTCATGTTATGCAAATCATCTACAAAATTCTTACGGATATATGGTGGTAGTTTTCTTTTCAGTTGATTGACCATTATTTCTTTTTACTTAACAAATTCTGTAATCTTACTACCATTTTATTCCACTCATGATAAAAATTAAAAATGGTTTAACTAAAAACGCGAAATCTCGCCAAGGCTGCTTTGCTCGCACAATACTAAAACTATAACCCTAAACAAATTTGGCGAAACCTTTCAGCTGAGAATAAAAGGAATAAAGTAAATTCTTTCTTGGTTATTCATTTTGTTCTACGATAATATATTCAAGAAAATATTTTGCATACTGTCCATTCCAACTAAATGCTGCTGTAAAATATGGTTACTTAAATTAATTTAAGATTTAAAAAAAATACCCATATTCTTACAAATTCACACAAAACAATAAAAAGTTTTACCTGGTATAACGTTATCCAAGTTTGTTAATCCAGAGTTTTCTTGTGTTAAGGAAAACTAACATTATTTTGAGAAGCTCGAGAATACTACTAAGGGACGAAACAATATTTCTGTAGCTGAAAGCAATCTAAGACACATCGATTGCGTTAATAAATACTCTGAACAAACTGCCTGTGTTTACGTCAACAGACACACGTGGAACACAACGTGGCAATGTTTCAGGTTCTTCGCCAGTTTTGTAAATCACCGCAGGGTAGCGTATTCGAGCGCTGGAGTTGCGAATTGTTTGACCGCTTTTGATGTCCGTGCCTTTTTCAGCTTGGACCAGGGGCCTCTGCAGTCCCACCGTCCTCTGCAGGCTCGGCTCCGAGCACTGCCTCCCAGATTCCATTTCTCCTGGTCGGTGGCGCCCATGTCTTACCAGGGGCGGATCTAGAGGGGGGCCATGGGGGTCATGGCCCCTCCCAAAGCCTTGTGATTGTAGTAATTTTTTTCAGGAAAAAAAAAAAGAAAAAAATATTTTGAGAAGATAACAAAATTTAACACATCTGTTTTACTGAAAAAGAAGGATAAGCCTTAACTGGGAGATAAATTATATCCCTATCCTCAAAACAAAACTTTTATTTTCCAAAATGTTTTTCCATCTTTTACATCATTTCTTGATTCCAACTACATACACTTGGACGATCTCTAAATGCTGCGGCCTTTAGAGTATACCTATTGTTCATAAGACCAAAGAGAGCCTAAATTTTCGTTTTTATGACTTTAATTTCGAAACTAGGGGGAGAATCCTCTTTTCCTATGCCCTTTCACAAATGCCTTGATATGTAGCAGAAAATTGCATTTTACTTCTTTTATTTGGAAAAAATGTCAACGGAAACTAGCTTATCCAGCCCTTATCACTTAACTTGCTTAAAAGCAACTTAAATGAAATTTTTGGGACTTCAATTACAAATGAGTTTTGATAGGACCCCCTCCCTCCCTATTTTATATCGTGATGATAGCTTTAAAAGGAGGTTTTTGGAGGAGCTCACGAATCTTCCATCCCTTTCTAAAATGTGTATAAATATAGTTAAAAATCGAATTTTTAGAGCCTCAAAGGCAAAATATTTCCAGGAAGGAAGGATTCTAAGCACCTTCACACTTCCTTTAATGTAAGCAAAGCAAACATTACCTAAAGGTGCATTTTTAGGCTGGACAGCTGAAGAGCTAGAAGAGCACCCCTCCTCTTCTAACTTCTCAATGTATAATGACAAAATATTTTGGTATCTAAGCTTTATTTTCAAAAAGTATTTTGGGGCCAGCGACCGGAACCTGACCTTTCTCTGTACATCATCAAAAATTGACGAAATGCGTTTTTAGTTTCCTAATTTTCAAAAAATACTCGGAAATTTAAATTTTGAAACATTTTTCAGGGAGTTTCCTAAATTCACCCCTCACCCAATGTCACGATACCCCGAAAATTGAGTTTCTAAAACTTCATTTTAATAAAATTTCTGGGGAGTTCAGAGTTTGTTCAAAAATTTCGGATGGCCCCTCCCAAAACAATCGGCTGGATCCGCCACTGTGTCTTACACACACGCAAGCTCATACACACGTAACCACCCAGGAGGAGGAGCAGGCTTGGGGGGACAGGAGCCGTTTCTAGAAACAATAGCCCCTAATGAGCAGGGTCCTGTTGCAACTCGTGGTTGCGAAAAACATAATTTGAATTCAAAATTTAAAAATTCAAGTTTTTTTCTTTTTTTTTTGAGTTCCAAGATTGAAAAATCAAACTTGCAACTTTAAGTAATTTTTTTGTAGGTTTCAAAAAAAAAAAAAAAAAATGTAATGTCATCTTAAAAATAATTTTAAGCAAGAATAAACTAGTATGTTGTGGCCATCACGAAACTTTCTTCTATATTTTTCCTTTTTCTGATCCCTCCCCATCTGTGACGAGGAAACAATATTCCTAACAAAAACAAAATGACACATGCAAAAACTTGACGACCATCCCAATGTCTGAATTATTGTAAAAGCAAAGCAAAGAGCGAAAATTGAAAGTTACTTTAAAAGCCTTACTTGAATTAATTACAAATATTTTATTTATTAACAAACATAAGATGGCAACAGTTAAAAATTTTAAATCATTGAGATAATATTTCCGATCATTTCCATTCAATTAAAATCACGAGAAATACGCAGACGACAATCTATTACGATTTATCTTTCTTATTGTTGCATTAATAAAACTATTTTTATTCGCAAAAAAAAAAAAAAAAATCAACACCTCTTGGAGCGATTGGAGTCAAAATTGAACCAAAGCCTGTTTACGTATGGATTCACATATATTCCAAATTTCAACCAGAACGTAGCATTACTTCTTGAGATAGGGCACTCACAATGGAAAAAAAGAACGTCCGATTGCGCTACCCCCCTTTTTAGCTGTTGACACCAAAATAAAATCAGCTCTTATACCCACTAAGGGCTACTTGTCAAAAAATTTTTGTTTGATTCCGTTCGTTATTTCTTGAGATACAGCAGTCACAATTGACGACAAAAAACGTTCTATAACTCAACCGCCGTTTGAGCTATTGACACCAAAATTGAATCAGCACCTGCTCCTGTTAGGGGCAACATATGGACCAAATTTTGTTTGATTCCGCCTGTTACTTCTTGAGGAATAGCAAGCACGCGTACCTCAAAAAAACGTCCCATTGCTCCCCCCCCCCTTGGAGGAATTCACGCCAAAAACCAATGGGCACAAGTTCACATAGGGGCACATATGTGTACCAAATTTCGTTTGATTTCATGCGGTAGTTTTTGCTGTAGAGCGGCCACAAAAAACTGGTCACACACCGACGTGATACACACACAGATAGACAGACATTTTCCAAAAATAGTCGAAATGGACTCAGCACACCTCAAAACGTTCGAATCCGTCAAAATTCGAAATTCGAAAATTTGCACGAATCCAATACTTTCTTCTATATATTAGATATAGAAGAAAGTAAAAATATTCCGTTTGAATAATAACAAGCTTTTGAAATGCCTGGTTTATTTATAAATTTAAGGAAGGGATAATATTATTAAAAGACTAACATTCTATTTTGAGGCTTTTATTGGGTTTAAAATGGAATAAATTAAGCATTTTTAGCATTTTGTTTAAATAGTGACAGGATTTATTAACTGGCATTCATTCAAACAAGTTTCAAGTAGAAATTCTATTTTGATTTGAAATTTACTAGCTATGTTAAATCACTGCTTATTGCCTTTAAATTGCACTGATGTTTCATTTTCGTGTCCACCGCTTATTGCCTTTAAATTTCATCCATGTTTCATTTTCATGTCAAGTGCTAAAAGTTGCTTCAATTGCTCCGAAGACCATCACTTGGGTGAATGTCCTTATATGATAGATTACAAAAAAGTGGCTGCCGCAAGAAAACGAAATAAGCCCTTTTATTCTCAGAATGTGTGAGTATTATTTGTTTATTTGTTTTCTCTATCGAATTCTGTATAACTTAGTTTCTTCAACTTTAAAACTTAATCCTGTAAGCAGTAAAAATGGTTGGCACAATCAGTAAAAGTTAGTATTTTTTGGCTTATTCAGTGTACTAGGCATTATTTTCAAAAGTTAGTAAAGTTTGTATTTTTTGCAAGAAAGAATAAAAGAAGCATCTGTTGTGCAAAGCGTATTAATGTTGGTTATCATGCTCAAGTTTAGAGGTATTATCAGGTAAGTCAAGTCAGTATTCTAGCAATTTTGCCTGCTGACAGTACTTTAAAATACCATTATATTTGAAGTTAACTAAAACTGGAACTTGCTGATCAACATTGTTGGAACTTTACATGATCTCTATGCTGTTGCAAATTAATGTACTTTAGTCTTATTAGCCACATGGATTTCTGCCTATATAGCAAGGGTTATCAACACTCTTATCCCATTTTGTGTATCATAAACTATGCATACCTGGGACAAAAACACTAGTTTAATTGACATGTGTTGTACTAATTAAAGTTAGAAAATAAAAAGATATTAAAATTTAGTAATGAGTAAATAATTTAAATTTAAAATTTAGAAATTTCATTTTCATGGACATTTTATTACCAAGTTTTATTAATCAAATATTAAATTGTAACAGTTACAGGAAATAATTAGTCAGAATGCTGAACTGGTTTTCTTTACTAAGCTCATCAATGTACAAGGTGTCCAAAAATGACCGCATATAAACTCTGCACAGCTAGATTCCTCGTTGGGAGTACGTGAAAACTGCCCAAAGAAGCTTACCTGTACAACCCATAGTTTATGATAAAAATACAAAAAACAAAGTATGACGTCACTGCTGTTGCAAGGAAAAAACACTTTATTGGACATATCAACAACAGTATACATTCATTACTTAAAACAACAAATACGTGTCATGACCTTTTAAACATTATCGTCTGGAAAGATATGCAAGTACTGTTGTTGATATGTCCAATAAAGTTTTTCCTTGCACCGGCAGTGGCGTCATACTTTGTTTTTCATAGTTTTCTCGTAAATTATGGATCGCACAGGAACGCTTCTTTGGGCAGTTTTTAAGTACTTGCAACGAGGAATCTAGCTGTGCAGAGTTTATGGGGTTGTTTTGGGACACCCTGTATAGCTGTGAATCAACCTCAGCGTAAAGCTTGTTTCGTACTTGTTCTTCAAGTAGATAAACTCAGGTTACTATACTTTTGTTCAAAATTGACCCTTAAACAAAAGTTTAGTAAGAAAGTCGGAGTATTAGATTGATTACACTAGTCAACAAAAAAGAACTTTTTGTCTGCATCCTGGTTTTAAATAGTCAATTCCTACTAATTTTGGGTCGAGAAAAACGAATATGTTAGTGGATTTTTTTTTATTGTCTCTTGCTTTCAAAATACATAAAAGCCCACTGGAGAAATATGCACAACTACCACACATTGATTTAAAGGTAATGTTGAAAAGGAAAAAAATATCCTGTGCAATAAATGTTATTAAATAGATCCTGTTCTATTAAATGACTAGTGGTACCCGCACGGCTTTGCCCGTAGTTGAAAATTAAAAGGTCATTCGGCTAGCCTGTATATTTACAAATAATGGATGATGAATTTCTCGCCAATTGGCTATGTTCATTCGCTCTCCCCATTCCACGTCATGATAATTTCGTAAGTTACTCGTCCATCTTATGATAATTTTGTTCTTAAAATTGGAATAGAAAAAGAACAAAATCGAATTTTTGAAAAATCGCTTCGAGGTGCACACCCCTATACTACAAACTAACTTTGTGCCAAATTTCATGAAAATCGGCCGAACGGTCTAGGCGCTATGCGCGTCACAGAGATCCAGACATCCTGACATCCAGACAGAGAGACTTTCAGCTTTATTATTAGTAAAGATGCTTATTTTTTAGGTAGCAGCGGTTTCTTTCAGCTTATTGCTGTGAGCGCTTCATCTTCGATTGCTTTTTGTACGTCAAAGAAGGAACATCTCTTGTAATAGTTCAGCAGCATTTGGTGAGCATCAACTCAGCCCAATGACCCTAATATCTGCGTTCCATTGTAAAGATATCTTGGGGAAACCTTCCCTCGTGCTCATTGCTCATTGCTTTAGTGTTTAAACGAAATATCCTGAAGAAGTGAACACATAATAGAGTTTCAGAGACACATCATTTATCAATAGTCGCAGAATTTCCATAGGGATTGTTTGACTAACTGTTTTTAGTTCTCGTCTTCTCCGCTGCTTAGAAAGTTACACCCTCAAAGGCTTCCTGTGTGTTTTTTCTCCTCTCGCAATTTTTTTTTTCTTTTCAAAAGCTGATTTTCATAACTGCGCATATTTGAAAGACCGTTAAAAATTATCACCTTTACCTCTAAGATATTGGAAAATTGTCTTTGTTCACAGCTTTCACGAAGTTCTTAATTATTCCCAGCAGATTGAGCATGGGTGGAAGCAGAAAAGGGTGGATCTACTAGAGGTTGATTTTGGGTATTTCTTTTCCCAGAATTTAAATTTCTTGAAGTCCATTTCGGTTTTCATGTAGCGAGATTTTTGTTAACAACCTGGGAGAACCAAAGTTTAGAAAACAGTCAGTCCATGGGGGGCGTTTCTATCTGCCGGGGAAAAAATGCATTAGTGAGAATTTGCTATCCTAGTTGTCTCTCTATCTTGAAAACAAGAGCTAGTCTCAACTCTTTATGATGATTTTCATGTTCAGTGAGGCAAAATACTTCAGAATTAGCTATTTTTGAGCATGCATTTTCGGTGTTTACCAGTGTTATTGACGGTTATTAAGGGATAAAAATTGCTTTTAGGAAAAGGAAACTTAGCAGATAACAGCTAGTGATGAATTGAAAACAAAAAAGAATGCAGCTCATATTTAATACTTTAGTAATAAAATAGCTGCCGATAATAATTAAGAACTTAAAATGTATTATATTAAAGTTTAAAACAGACATAAAATTTTCCAAGTTTCAGGAAATAATTAGTGTGAACATTGGGCTAGATTTTCTACATGACCAACTTTACAAAATCTTTGTTTGAAAAAAAAAATCACAATTTTTTTTCTAATAAAAATTTTTGTTTTAACATATATACTCTCTAATTGTTAAAGCATTTAATACAGTGTTTGATTTGACTAATAGTTTTTTCAATTTTTTCTAGTCACAAAAGTTCTTAGTTTCAAACATCATGTTGAGGGGGAAAAAAATCCCCAATGTTTTAAAATAAAGTCACTTACCACTTGCTATTGTAGTTCAGTGTCACTGGCAACCCTGCTTTCATCTGATAGCCCTGCTTTTGTATTCATTTCTTTCTGAGTTGTAGAGATTTGTGCTTTCTGGTCTTACAAAAAATTTTGCTAATTTGTAATTGAATGAAACATACTCTGTGACTAACAGTTTCATTAAAAGTTGAAATTTCTTGGAGACTTCAGATTTATTTCTTCCTAAATCTGTGCAAGCCCTGTAATTGTATACTGTTTTTTATATTTACAGAAGATACCATGTGCATGGGAGCAAAGAATCAGAGTTCAAACCTGGTTTGCCAAGGTAAGTTCATTTGGATCTTTTCGTTATTTAATGCTTTGCGTATCAAAGATACACCTGTACAAGAATGCATATGGGGAGTTTAGACTCGTCAATTCCTTTTAGATATTGCATGGACAGAAGATGTGAATAACACATACCTGCCAACCAGGGCTGCAAAGTTATAAAAAAAAAAGACCGCCTCTGACGCCAGAAGTTTTAGAACATTCAACTCTTCCTCCTTTCCCCAAAATCAGTCTTAATTCTGACTGAACAAGTACTGGCAGGGTTGTGGACTTTCAGGGAAAATAACCGGCTCAGTTCCAAATCTTGAAATTTTAAACCTTTGACTCTGACATCTTAACCCCAAAGTCAGCCAGATTCCCACTCTTTGACTCCGACTCTGCAGCGTTACTGCCACGGCTTCCGTTTTTAACATAATTCTTCTGTTTTTCAGATACTCTTCTCTAAAAAGCAAGAAACTTTCAGGGATGAGATTTTCCGGCTTTTTCTGTTGGCTTTTGAAACCTTTCCTCCTTTTTTGCCTCTTTCAGACCTTATTTTTCTCAAAAATCGGAAAAAAATACGATTTTTTTAAATTTTCGGTCTCTGATTTCTTATTTGTTCTATTTTTTCCATTTGAATCTACAACCCCCGCGATATCTGCCAAAAACGTACGTTTTGGAATCATGCCAATGACGTCAAACACGTGCTGCGCCGAAAGTTGCATGCCTCGTTTGAGATTTTAATCTTTTTACATCCTGAAAGTATTTCAAATATTTTTAATGTTGGGTGGTTTTTTACTATTTTCTACCTTATATCTGCTCATTTTATTCATCATTTAAATAATATTTTTATTTCTTTAATTTATTTTAGAAAAAATGCAAAACTCGATAAAAAAAAAAATGTGGCTTAGCATCCACAGTCTCGATTTTTTTTTTAAAACTTGGCCCTTGGCATGGTTACTTTTTTTGTGTATTTAAGAAAATGTAAAAAATATTTATGGTGAATCTCAAATGGTTTAGGCTTTACAGCCTGTTAAAAGTTTTGAGATTTCATGATTAAATGAGGCAGCTGCAAGTTGTTCTTTTTATTCCAAAATTGTATTAGGAAGTTTTCAAAAACTAATTTTGGGTTCCAATGCAAGGAAAAAGATAACCAATCGTTTATATACACATATATTTATTTATTTTCAATTCTTACTATGAAAAGTATGTTCTACCACATAAAGAAATTTGAGATTTTTCTCTCTGTTGTAAATTTTTACTTTACAAACAGATCTAATTTTAAAATTTATGTTCTCACTCGTTTAACACTATAAACTCAAATGTTTTTAATGAAAAAAATGTATTTTTCTCTAAAAAATATGAAAAGTTGACACTATTGTGTGATTCAGCTATGATTGAACTCTGGCTCCCCCAACCCACTCAGGGATTAGAAATTGTTGCCTCTTTTTCAAAATTTAGATTTATTTAGGAATAAACACCCTTGCAAAATATGGTACAATGCAGCAAATTGTACAAAATTGTTACTCATTCTTAATTAAATACGTATTACCTTTAAAACTGGTAAATTAGCCATTTCTTTGTTGAATTTTTGAATATCATGGCTTCCAGGTTCTATTTTGATGCGGTTCATCCCTTTCACGAAATGTTTTTGGATATCATCCCTTTTACAAAATTTTTTGGATTTCCTCCTTTTTGCTCTCTGACCACTCTCATCCCTGAACTTTGGTTTTTGGTTTTTCTAGCACATTTGACTCTATTTCTCCAATGTTTCCCTTTGAAAAATTTGTTTTGTGGTAAACGTGAATGATTGTAAGAACAAAAATTGTCAATTTCACAAACTAGTCCAGCAAGCAGGAAATATCGGCAAAAGCCCTGGTATTGCTTTTTGTTTCCTCTACTTTGAAAGTAACTGATTTTCGAAGCAGTTAATAAGATTTTTAGGTCACAACTGCTTGTAACTATTGTAATGAATGTGGTATCTTTAGTATGAGGAAGAAGTGTTGCATGGAAAATATTTTTTTATCTTTTATTTCCTTTGCAGGGTAGCTGCAGGTCAATACAGTCCCAAAAAATATTACAGATTTAAAATTCAATCATTAAACTTAAAGAAAACTTATGAAAATTACTAATGGGGCACAAAAAATTTCTATCCATTCCTTCTCACACCTTTTTAATGCCTCTGGTGTTTTCTTCCCCTGTCGACACTCTGCAAAACACCTGGGATCAAAGTACAATGAAATCAAGCAGAATTCTCTTTCTGTTCTTACTTTCTTTTCTAAACTATTGCTTCCATTTTGAATGTATCCTCATAGTATAACATGAAGATGCCTATGCGACATATTTTTATTTCAACTAAAGACTCATTATTTTATTTTATTTATTTATTTTTTCGAACAAGGTAAATAAATTAAAATAATAATGTATTGGGGGCATTCCAAGGTATTTTTGACATTTATGTAGAGTCCGTAACGTGACCTTTTTTGCCATAACTTTTTAATTTACCGTTTGATTTGCAAATTATTTTAATTTGAGCTGGTGTGTTGGTAGGAAAAGATCAAAATAAAATAATATGCTAATCAAACAGTAAATTAAGAAGTTATGGCAAAAAAGGTCACGTTACGGACTCTACACAAATGTCAAAAATACCGTGGAATGCCCCATTGAAAATATTCAACGAAATGGTTCCAATTTCTGTGTCTATGAAATTGTGGTTGAAAATCATTTCTAAAGCTTTCATATCCAGCACCAATTAATTAGAACAAAATTTCCTAGTGACGATTTACGAGAGGCAATGGGCCTGATGAGTAACCAGATTCCTTCTTACATTTATCACATGCGTGTATTGGGCTATCCTCCTGGTTGGATGGCAGAAGCTGCCGTTGAAAGCTCTGGAATCACAGTTTATGGATCTGACGGAAATGGTAAGATTTTGCTTTCTCCCCATAAAGTTTTACTTTGCTAGTTTTGGTGCTATGAAAATGCAGTTGGCTCTCTTAAGTCAGGAGAACATTATATAACTCAGGATTGCCAACTGCTCCGCATTTTGTGGAGTTGCTCCGCAAAAAAAGGCAAAACTTCGTGGCTTTGCAAAGAAGTTCTTTTGCTCCGCATTTCCCGACCGAAAGTTTTCAAGCTTTAATTTTGCTATTTTATCATAATAAACATGTAAAATTAATGTTATACTTGTGCTTAAAATGATTCATTAAAGCTACAAAACATTTAGATAAGTGGTGTTAGTTATTTTTATTAGTTTTTATACAAAATACCGAACTGCTCCGCAAAATTTTAAATTGCTCCTCAAAATCGCTACAAATGCTCTTCAAATTGTTTCTCTAAGGTTTGCAACCCTGATAACTCCACAATTTTTTTTAAAAAAATTATGCTTTCCCTCATTGTTTCATTATTACTAGAAATTGCACACTTCATGACTACAGAAGATATAAAATATGCATGCTTTTTTGAAAACCAATTTCAAGCCTTTTCAAGGATGGAACTGGATAATGTGAATATCTTAATATATAAAAATCTTCTGTGCGGACGTTTGTCACCAAAAGGCTTTTAAACGGCTGGACCAATTTTGATCAACTTTTTTGTGTGTAATTAAGTTGTGGCAAGCATGGTTTTGAAGCGCGATGGACCAAATCGGAAACGTTTTTGTTAAGTAATTAATTAATTTAAGCATTGGATGGCTATATCTCCCAAATGATTAATATTTATTTTAACCTATTGTTGAGCGAGAACTGAAATAAATATTTAACCCGTTGCCAAAGGATAATAAAAAAGCCAACTCTGCTTTTTGTAATGAAATTTCCTACTGCTATACAGTGGTGGACAAAATTATAGACTCAATTTTTTTTTATTTTGTTTCAATTACAACATGACTCAGTTAAAGTATTTTCATTGAAGTAAAGATGAATAGTTGAAGAAATAGTTTAAAAATTAGTACATCTTATCAATTAAATTAAAAAATTCATAAAATTAGAAAATTTGCAAATTTAATATTTTATTATTACGTGAAACCTGGACAAAAGTATAAACTCAAAGGTAAAAAATCCAGGATTACGAGAAAGTTTCGTTCGAAAATGTTAATTTAACGCCATAGAATGAATAAATGTTGCCATCAGTGATTGCTAAAAGTTTTGTTTTTGGAAATTTATGAGAAACGTATAAATGCTTCGCTGGACAAAATTATAAACTCTTTTTTTTTTCATTTTTTCAATCATAATTTAATTCAGTTAAAAAAACTTTTGTTCCAGTAAAAATAAATAACTCTCTCAGCATGGTAAAGCAGGATTGGCATTTCTTAATGGAAGATAGAACGCTGAAGATTACCAATTAATACTGGAAGATCATCTCTTACCTTTTGCTCATCTGATTCCTGGAGGTAACTGGTTATTTTAGCAAGATAACGCGAGTGTACACACAGCGAAAAGTAGAAAAGAATGGTTCAAGCGCTGAGGTATCAAAGTTACCAAATGGCCAGCTCGTAGTCCGGATCTTAATCCGATTGAAAATCTTTGGGGGACCACGGTTCGCAAAGTTTATCATGATCGGCACCAGTACCAAACCATAGAGGAATTAAAAAGGGCAATATTTTCAGCATGGAACCATATGCCACTGCAGCTGTTGGAAACGCTTGTGAAATCTTCATGCCCATTCGCATATTCGAGGTAATTCAGAAAACTGGGAGCCCAACTCGTTTTTAAAAGTTCGTAGTTTACACTAATGGCTAGATTTAATGCAGTGTTAATTTTTAAAACATTTCAAATATTGATTTTTTTTTTTTCAATTTATCCATGTTAATAGCAAAATTACATTTTCCTAAATTTATGCATTTGTTTTACTGAAGTAATTGCAAATGTAACTTAATTAAACTCAAAAAAATTAAAATTTTGTTAGCTTATAATTGTGTTTATGCAGTATTGTAAGTTTGTAATTTTGTAATTCAGATTGGTTCAATTTTGGTCGTTAAATGATGAAGAATTTGAATAAAATTCTACCAAACTTCAAAGTTTCTTACTTTTGAGTTGATACTTTTGTCCAGGTTTCATGTATTATAAAGATATTAAAGTTGAGATTTTTTTAATTAAATTATTTATTTTATAAAGCTTATGAGTTATACTGAATTTAGGACTATTTAGTCAGTTTTTTATCTTTACTGGAACAAAAAGTTTTTTAACTGAGTTAAATTATGATTGAAAAAATGAAAAAAAAAAGTGAGTTTAAAATTTTGTCCAGCGGTGCATTTATATGTTTCTCATTAATTTCCAAAAACAAAACTTTTAGCAATCACTGATGGCAACATTTATTCATTCTATGGCGTTAAATTAACATTTTGGAACGAAACTTTCTCGTAATCCTGGATTTTTTACCTCTGAGTTTATACTTTTGTCCAGGTTTCACATAATAATAAAATATTAAATTTGCAAATTTTCTAATTTTATGAAATTTTTAATTTAATTGATAAGATGTACTAATTTTAGAACTATTTCTTCAACTATTCATCTTTACTTCAATGAAAGTAATTTAAATTGAGTCATGTTGCAATGGAAACAAAAGAAAAAAAAATTGAGTCTATAATTTTGTCCACCACTGTATGTCAATTGAAAATAGATAAAACGTAGAGAGAGAGAGGTGGAGCCTTCATTTTTTGAAAACAACAATTTTAGGTCCCGTGTTATATATTAAAGTAAAGTACTCAGAAACTACCGTACCTAGCAACATTTGTTTCTCTGCTGAAATCCATCTGAATTTTGGCACCAATGTCAAGAATACTTTAAGGATTTTCAAACTAATCAATACATTATTAAAGGAAAAGATGATGGAATTGAAAGACGAAACAAATTTTATTTTCATCCATATAAATTACAACAGAGTAGTTCTGTACACAAAAGATCAGTGCAGTGGTGGACCTTTGGTGGAAAGAACAAAGTAGGCAATATATGAAGTTTTAAAAAGTTTTCGTTCAAAAGATCGGACCGCTAATCGGTCGGAGTTAGCTTCACTCACTGATCGGCTTGATTACAGTAACGTGGTGGCTTGGCGACATTGGCAATGAACAATAGAGTTGCGTGATCATTTGTTTACATTTTAAATCTACTGTTAATGTAATTTATTGTATTTTTTGTTTATTTGGTGAAATATTTCAAATTTCAAAGAATTGCTTTTCGTTTTTAAAGAGTTTTTAGTGATTTTAGTTGAAGAATGTTTATTTTACATTAGGACGGACGGGGGGGAGGGATGAGTGATTTTCGCTTATTCAGAGAACTGTTTTTACCTTTATTATTTTCTAAACGATATCCTTTCGATTGTTTTATTCTTTTTCATATGGGGAATATGTTGCAGCGGGATTTTCCGTTTGTTCTAGATGAGTAGTTAGTTTTCTACACTTAATATCTGAGAACGCTTTTTATCCTTTGAGTATGGCTGAAGGAACAAACGATCAAGTACAGGAGAAAAAATAGTTAATAAAACAACTGCCCAGTAGGCATTAAATAAATCAAGTCGTAATAAGTATACGCATTCTGACACCAAGCAGCTTAAAACATTTTCTTTTTACTTATTTTTTTTTCAACAAAACAGTTCAAACACTTGATAGCTTTTTGAAATTTTTTAACTTTTCAATTTACAAAGTTTGAACAGAACAACGTCTGTCCGGTCTTCTAGTATATTTATATGTGTGTATGTATGTATGTTCCCTATACAAATCCACAGTTTTCGTTGGATCGACCAAATTTAGCAGGGAGGTACTTGGGCACCTGAGAAGGAAGGAGGGAGGTTTTCAAAAAGTACTAAATTGTTCAAATTTTAATTTTAAGGCCTGAAAATGTCATTAAATGGCTTTTTCCACCTGAAATAATTATATGACCAGTTCGGTTTTAGCACCACTCTAAGGTCCGCAAAAAATACCCTTGGAGTACGTTTACTTCCTTCAAACTTCAAAAAAAAAAAAAAAAAACAAGGCTGTAAAATCACTAGAAAAATAGTTATGAGCATTTTTAAGCCTATTTTCGTTTCGGGGTAATTTTCCATTGCGTGATCTCATTTCAATTTTTGTTTTAAGTTAAAAATTTCCCTTTTTGATTATTATTTGGCAATTTTTCATCTTTTTTTGTACTGCCTGCAGAAGATAATGAAGGATTATAATTGTATTTATAGAGTGTTGGGTTTAATTTATTTATTAGGAAATTTTTGATTTGCTGTTTTCTTTCTTTAAGAATGATTATGCTGAAAAACAAGTTTTAACGAATTTCCTGTTCCTCAAGGTATTTTGGGTGTTTCTTATAGATTTCAAAGTGCACTGAAAAAGAATAAGTTTGCAAAAAATTTCTATCACCCTCCAGTTTTAAGAAATTTCAATCATAAGTTCTGGATTATATATGCTATCTTATAGCAGTTACAAGTTTACCATATTTTTTTTAGATGCATTTGATCCATAGACACATTTTTTTACTCATTAAATCCATAGAACATGTAACAAGAGAGTTGAAACCGAATTCACTTTGATAGTTTTTATATATGTGTCCCCGAGCAGATGGCGCTAGGCACTCCATATCATTTCAGTTTCCCGCAAGATCATGGTAGTTGATGTTGTCCTTCGGTGCGTGGAAATATTCTGCCATCGTTTCCAATAGCTTATTCTTGCATATTGAAAGAATCCAACGAAAATATGAAGCTCTTGATTCATGTAATTGACTATTCAGATCATAATTGGAGCATATGGACAGTTTTTAAAGCAATTACTATTGTCATTGGTCCGCAACTTGATTATACAATATACTACTATTTTCTGTGTGAGTGGGACAGCAGGGCAGAGCATGCACATTATATCAAACAGAAATGGCCAGAGTGCAAACAATATGTTGCAGGTGGAAAAAAATATATATGCAAAACGTTCCTCTAATCGATTTAAAAAAAAATGTTCCCCCACCTTTACCCATAAAGTTGGGATTGATGTAGAATTTCATTAAAACAATGGATTAAGAAGGGTTTGGATTTCAATATTTGTCGAAACAGTTCCCAACCCTCATTTATGCAAAAATTATGAAAGACTAAAATTTTGAAGCTAGTTTAACCCTAGAACACTAGCTTGTTTAAATAGGCTGTTATTACTAGAAATACGTAAAATTTACATGTTCTTACAAAATTTATTTTATTTACTAATGTTTGTAAAAAAAAAAAAAAGCTATCAATTATACAAACAGTTCAAAAAATATCAAAAAAATGCATAAAATGTATAGTATTAGGAAATATTATGAAAATAACAAATTGCATTATGGATACATTATAAACCAAGACTAATTATACATAGTATAAGCTTAAAGATGCTAAAAGAATAAGAAAAAGGAATAGGTGTATAAAAGATAGAGGAAAAATAATAAAACGTCTAATTATGCAGATAAATTGTCTAAATGCAACTTGGAAAAAAATTTTTTTGGTGCTGCCCACAAATTGTCTTGCCACACATGCAGTAATTAGTTGTCATCTTCTTCTTTTTTTTTTTTTTTTTTATAGTTGCAAAAGCTGCAGTCAGGTTCTTCGTCCTTGCTGATTCTGTGTAATTTCTGTATTCTGTATATCTTGTTCTAAACCTTGATAGATTTTGGGTGCTCAGACGTTGATGTTGCTAATTTTCACATAGCTGTTGCTGAAGCTTTAGCATAAACTGCAATCTTGAGGATGGAGATTGCAGTTTATGCTGATTCATACTGATACAAAAACGAAATGAAAATGCTGCGAATAATGTTGTTATAAAATTTTTAATAACTATAAAATAGACGTTATCGCTAGCGATACGTTAAATATACGTGTAAAATACTGCACATGTATTACTAGAGACACGTAAAATTTACGTGTGACATCTAGAACAACAAGCGTGTGGACTAAACAATAGACGATGAAGGTAAGCCACGTGGCAGGCAGCTAACTAAGTCATCACTCGAAGCACTTCTACTCGGACGAGTTCATCGATGAAAAAAAAGGGGAGAAAGCAGCCAATATAGAAGGCTTGTACGTAAATTTTACGTACACTAGTGTTCTAGGGTTAAGTGATTTAGGAAAAACAGCATGGATTGATTTAAAAAATGTAGTGACAGTTTTTAGGAAATAATAAAAATCCTAACTATGAAAAAAAAAATTAAAGTCATGTTAAAAAGTTACAAAAAATTAGGATGTTCAACATCACAGAATTTTTTTCCCGCTGAAAGTATGGGAGCTGTGAGCGAAAAGAATGCAAAGCGCTTCCACCAGGATATTTCTGTAATGGACACGAAATATCACGGACGGTTTACTCCTAATATGCTTGGGAATACTTTATAATCTTATTAGAATATTATATCTTGTTAAAGTTTGTTAGTGCCGATAATAGAGCATCCACAGTTAAAGCATTTACAACTATGTAAAGTATGAAATTTAGGAAATTTTTTATGAGTGTCATTATTTATTTTCATCAAAAATCTCTTCCATTCTTCTACAACTTTTTAAACAATATATATTTTTGTGTTTTATACTAGTTTTAAGCTTTGTAACTGTTTATAAAATGGTAAATGATAAAAATATTGTACTTGTATTAAATGAGTATCCAGGCCCGTGTCCAGATTTTCATAAAGGGAGGGGTTTTAATCTTACCTGGGGAGGGGAAATTCAATCCCTCACAACCTTTATTAGTTTTACTACAAATTATCGATCCCAGTATGGCATTTATGCATCTGTAAGTACTGCTGTACCCCCCCCCCCCCCTTCCCTTAGAAGAATAATTCTGGCTGCTCGTGACCAAAGTATTCCTTCATTTTACAGGTTCACTTTTATCAAACCTTGTTTGTTTCTTTTTAATTAAATCTGTTAACTATGCGGTTTAACAAGTATTAAAAACTCTCCACGAATTCTTTTTATGTAAGAGAATGTATATCAGATTTTACGTTCTGAAATAATGCTTCGAACGAGCTTATTCTAGATGCAAATTACATTACTAAACACCATCACTAATACATCTTCATAGCTGCAACACATGCCAAATTCATCATTACCTCCTTACAATAAGCAATATTAATGCTTTGTATCGGTAGATAATTCAACGGTTCTACCACCACAGTTTTTCCAAAATATTATTTCAGTCGGCAAAGCTTTAACAGTTGTAATACATAACATTTGAATGTTATGCAAATTTTTTTAAGTTATAAGAGAAAGAAATGCAAGCGTCTAGGTCCACCTGAGTTGAATTAGAGGGAAAAAAATACAGAATTACTGAGTTAAAATTACAGAAAAACTTCAGAGAGAAAGGGGGGGGGGGGGCGTTAAACGCAGACTTTCGCATTAAAGTTAATTTAAGCCGATCGTTTTCTTCATTTGACATACTTTTTTTTTTTCAATGGGAGGGGTTTAACCCCTAAAACCCTCCCCTTGGACACGGCTCTGTGAGTCTCATTAAATTGAGATTTTTTAAAGATTTTGGATTAAAATCTGTGGGTGATGGAATATTTTTACTGTCATATTCATTTTCAACATTCTCTAGAATATAAAAGTCACGACTTATTTACTGATGAACAGAAACCTTGTTGACCAGTGTTATTTTGGCAGGGAATTATAGTTTTTTTTTCTTTCTCTAATTGAAGCCTGATTGTTGAACATGCGCTTCTTGACATAACGTTTATTTTCGAGGCAGACCGTGCAAAGCTGGGCAGTGCAGCTATTTTTATATAAAACAAACTGATACGTATTAAAATTTAGAATGAAAGTAAATATTTTAGGGTCAACAATCGGTTATGTCGAAAATAAAATCATTTGCAGCATTTTGCTAAAATATTTTTAATTCACTTCACTTCAGATTCATTAGTTTCCTACATCTGAAAAAGTATTTTCGTTTTTATTATTGACATTGATTCTATTTCTTAAAACAAAAAACTGAAAATATATTTTGAATCTCTGTAATTTTCTTGATCTGACTGTGCTAATTTGTTCTTATTGTTAGTTTTTGTATAAATGTTTCGAATTTTTCCCATGGACACTAAATCGCTTAACAAAATGTCCTTAAAAATTGATGCAACTCAATTGTTCAAGTTAACATTCTAGCAAACTAAACCTCCCCCCTCTTCTTTTTTTTTGGGTTTTTGTTTTTGTAACTTAGTACTTATAGTAATGAGTTGACATGACAGGATACTAAAAGTCCCTATTTTTGCTTGAGTTTTGGTCTCTAAAGTCCTTTTTTTCTTCAGCATTTAGTGCTAGAAGTCCTGAATTCCTAAGCATGTGGTTGTTATTTTAATGCTTAGTTTTGCATTTGATTACATTACATTATTTTATTATTTCTGAACAGTGATAAACTTTTACTTGGTGATAAATTTGAGCTGGTTGTTATTAATGAGTTCCGTTACCAGTAAAATTTTCCGACAGTTCAACTAATGCGCTCTTATTGACATTGTTAGCAAGTTGTTTTAAGCAAAGAAATTATAACCATATTCAACTGTATTTTTTATTTTATTAATTTATGTTAAAATAATTTAGTTAATTTTTTAATTTGTGTTGCAGTTGAAGCTGGTGGAACTTCTGAAGATGGTCCTCCTGACATTAAGAGTAATATTCAGTTTTGTTTTCCATATTTAACTTTCTGTTTTTGAAATGAATATACAAAACTAATTACATGCATTGAGATTGTTTCATTACAGCTTATTTAATATACTTGTAATATCTTATAAAGGAATTAACGGAGTTGGAACAGAAAGAAATTTGAATTTACTAAAAAGATTTCATATAAACAACTATACAAAATTTTGTCTAGTTGAACATAAGCATTTCCCACAGTTTCTGGACAGTTGCACTTTTCCTGCAATTGTAGTAGTGCTGTTCCGGATATCCATATCCGTAGATATCTGAGGGAAGATAAGGATCTGTATCTGTTCCCTTTTTGGCAGATCTTAAACGAATCTTTTCTATTCTAAAAATTCTTAAATATTTGAATAAAAGACTCTAATTCAATTTAAATTAGCTTTTGTTCCCTATTTAACCCTTTCCGGCGCGGTGGTCACAAAAAGGGACACCAATTTTAATAATTTCTTTAAAAAAAAGTTTTTTCTTTAAAACTCCAAAATTGGTGCATTAGTTGCTTTTATTTCTCTGTAATCCACACAGATGGCAGCACTATTAAATATGACTCTTATTGTTGTCTTAATTTCTTGTTCAAAATACCTCGATTTTCAAGCTTAAATACAATATTTTTTTCTTTCAAGATTTTAAAATTTACACCATAAACTAAATTAGTCAACCATTTTACCTCAGGAATCCTGAGCTAATCAATCATAATTTTGTAAAAGATTCGAGTTCAATTTTGAATGCATAAACAAAGTTTCTTTCCAGGTGTCCCCAAATGTGGACACCGCCCGTCTAGAGCATTGATCTCACTGTTGTGGGTGAACGATGTAATTTGATACATTTCAGAAAAGGGGGACCAAAAGAAGTCTATAATGGGCTTTTGTTTATTTATTTTGGGTTCTTGACCCAGAACAGGTGAATTTGAAGGTCCATGCCTGCACACATTTGAGATCTGCTTTTCCTACCAGACAGTTGTATACTTTTTTTATTATCAGCTTTGATATTATTTTTTCTGTAAATGGTATTATACAGTCGTATTTTTTCATTTAATATTTTATAGCACAAAAGGAATGCACATTAAGCAAGAACAATGTGCCAAAAATATTTTTAACATTTTAAATTGCTTATTTAGATAATTTTATATAATCTATATGAACTTTCTTGAATTTTACTTCATCTTTATCTTGGAATTTTTATAATTAAAATATTGAATTTTGTGTTCTAAATATTCTTAATGGCATAAATTATTGAAATAATTAGTAAAAATGCTTAAGAGCTTAAAATATTTGAAATTACTCCAATTGTCATACGTGGTAAACATAACCACTTCAGAAAACAATTTGTGCTGTAGGCGGGCGGTGGTCACAAACGGGGACACCACCCCAAGATGGAGGGGGTGAATTAAAAAAAATTTTTACTGTAAAATCTATGTCCAGATAACCAATTTATCTCATCCATCGTGTTTTTTTATTATATTTCTAAAATTTTAATGACCCGCGCCTGTAAGGGTTAAATTATAAGGTATCATTTCCCAAGCCAATTTGTACCCCCAAGTCGCAAAAAGGAAGGGGTAATAAGTTTTAAAAGTGTGTATCTGTGTGTCTATTTGTGGCATTATAGCTCCTAAACAGATGAACAGATTTTGATAGTTCTTTTTTTTTCGTTCAAAAGGTGACTTGATCAAAAGCGTTCTTAGCTTGGCCTCGTTTTTGTAGCACTTTAATTACCGGAGATACTAATTAAAAACCGAATTAACGAGTTTTACAATTATGGTAGTAAAAACTATCCGTACGTTAAAAATATTGGCTCTTCAGTCTTTCCTAGTTAGAATGTAGTACTCTTGAGTCTTTATTTGTTCACCCATAATGTTACAGAAAAGAAATTGGCTTATGATGATCATTTCAACAACAGGGCTTATTTTCGTTCTACTGTTCCTACTTTTTCCTACTTAAGTAGGAAGTGTCCTACTTTTCAGCAAAAGTTCCTACTCTACAGCAAAAAGCTCTTACTACTCCTAGTTTTTAGCTTGATTTTCCTTTAGAATTTGGCTTGAAATTTGTTCAGAAGATTTTTAAATTGATGTGATTTCAAGAAATTTGCATTCAGAAAATGAAAATTTGTAAATTGTTTTGTTTAATATTGAATTTATTTCAAAGTTATTTTCTCAAACCTTTTCTCAATTTCATTTTTAATTTTCCCTGCAACCTCTTATGCATTTGCTTTTTTTTTCTGCAAAAAAAATAGGGGGGGGGGATATGAATGTGTTGTTTACACCTACCATGATAATTTGTATTCATTCAGCATAATTTCTTGTCCTATTTTTTTTAATTAAATAATATAATCGTTTAGCCAATTGATCAGCTAAAATTAGAATTGTTTCTTGTTCTCAGCAAAAGTAATACTGTAAAAGCACTCATTTTCGCGACCTGTAATTTTTCTGAAAAGGAAGATGATTTTGCGGTTTTTTTCTGAACAGAACAAAAAGTCAAAAGGAATAAAAATCACAAGGCTTAGGAAGTTTAAACTATTACAAAAGGCTCCCGAAATTATATTAATCCCTAACAGAAAGTTAAAAGAAAAGAAAATCCTTGAGGTTTAAATTTTCGCGATTACAATGGGTTCGCGAAAATTAAAGCCTTTTGAAAATAAATGCTTTTACAGTATTAATGAACAAAATTTTTTTAGCTGATAAATCGGGTAAAATTAGCTGTTTATAAATAATAAGCAAGGTGGCAGATTACCGATTGCATGTTAATGAATGTGCATCCCTAATTTTAACCTTTAAAGATTAGATCCCTTTTTTAGTTGCTTACTTTTAGAATTTAAGTCCTTTTTTTCCTAGTGGCAAACTAAAAATCTGTTGAGAGTCCTGCATATTTGTACTTATGTTATAAGTATAAAAATATATTTGAATGATGAGTGAAAACTACATGGTTAAGTAGATGAGTAAAAATGCACAATCCTGTCCATTTTTATACTTGTTTATTCATAGTCTTCATGGTTATTATTCTAGTGTCAAGGTTCAGCTGATTAATTGTACTGTTGTACTTATTTTTGAAGGTTTATAATTTTTTTGTTAATTTTAGCCAATTCATTCATCCTAAAGAAAAGTATAACTTTGTTTTTTAAATAATCTTATTCTTTTTATTATTTTTTATGCTAAAACAATTTTAACAGTAATCCCTTTTTTAGTTGGAGACCATGATCAACCTTTTCAAAATTTTATTAAACATTGGGAGGTGATGCTCAAGTTGTAATGAACAATTTTTCAGCTTACCCTTTATATGATGACTACTGTGCCTGCTGTTATATACTATATTGCTTGTAGTACACTTTAGTAAATTTGTTCCAAGCAAGTTTTTTCACCACCTAAACTGCATTTTTTTTATTTTCAAATAAGAAACAGATAGCTTTTGGGCAGATTTAATTATTTTCGCTCTGAGTTTACCAATTATTACAACAGTTTTTTTTTTTTTACCTTTTAATATTGAGCTAAAGGTTATTCCTCCCTTGTCTCTTTTCAAATTTTCAAGTCCCTCTTCTTTTTTTGGGACAAACAAAATCTGTGTACTTTTTTTTGTGCACCCAGATGTTTCGCAAAGCTTTACTTGACAGCAGTTGAACACAACTTCTATAACCAGAAAATTCTTCCCTAGTTACTTTGAGTTGAAAGAGTGACCATTGTTAGAGCATCAGGTGTTTTAAATGTAAAGAAATAGTTTCATATAGTTTGCAAATATGACAATGTTTCTTATCTTCTCATTTGTTTGTGTCACTATATTACTTGCTCTTTTTCAACAGTTCAATATGATCCTGATAAGCTGGTTGATTATCCAGGCTTTAATGCTGTTCTCCCCACTGATTTTGTTGATGTAAGTTCTGAACTGAGTTAGTGTTGAATGTACTGCTTCTTTGATTTTCATTTTTTCTGTGACTTTGTTTTTAAATTTTATTTGCAAATGTTTTGAACGCCAGTTCTGCCATCGCTTCAGATAGTTGATGCTTTACTCTTGCAAAACATTTTTTAAGTGAATTTTAATGGAATTTGGTAGGTTTACAGTTAACCCTCGTTTATCGCGGCTAATTCGTTCCAGACTTTACCGCGATAACTGAATTTCCGCGAAGTATAATTCTGTATTTGTAAACCGAATATTTTCTTAATTAGAGGGCATGAAACATACTGACGACAATTTAAATAGGTTTTTAACATAGTTAGATCCCCCTAGACATGAAACAGCACCCTTAGCCAACATTACATTTGTATTACTTAACCCTTTCCGGCGCGGTGGTCACAAAAAGGGACACCAATTTTAAAAATTTCTTTAAAAAAAAAATTTTTTCTTTAAAACTCCAAAAATCACTGCATTAGTTGCTTTTATTTCTCTTTAATGCACACAGATGGCAGCACTATTAAATATGACTCTTTTTGTTGGCTTAATTTCTTGTTCAAAATACCTCGATTTTCAAGCTCAAATACAATATTTTTTCAAGATTTTAAAATTTACACCATAAACTAAATTAGTCAACCATTTTCCCTCAGGAATCCTGAGCTAATCAATCATAATTTTGCAAAAGATTCGAGTTCATTTTTGAATGCATAAACAAAGTTTCTTTCCAGGTGTCCCCAATTGTGGACACCGCCCGTCTAGGGCATTGATCTCACTGTGGGTGAAAGATGTAATTTGATACATTTCAGAAAAGGGGGACCAAAAGAATAGTTTACAATGGGCTTTTGTTTATTTATTTTGGGTTCTTGACCCAGAACAGGTGAATATGAAGGTCCATGACTGCACACATTTGAGATCTGCTTTTCCTACCAGACAATTGTATACTTTTTTTATTATCAGCTTTGATATTATTTTTTCTGTAAATGGTATTATACAGTCGTATTTTTTCATTTAATATTTTATAGCACAAAAGGAATGCACATAAAGCAAGAACAATATGCCAAAAATATTTTTAACATTTTAAGTTGCTTATTTAGATAATTTTATATAATCTATATGAACTTTCTTGAATTTTACTTCATCTTTATCTTGGAATTTTTATAGTAAAAATATTGAATTTTGTGTTCTAAATATTCTTAATGGCATAAATTATTGAATTAGTAAAAATGCTTAAGAGCTTAAAATATTTGAAATTACTCCAATTGTCATACGAGGTAAGCATAACCACTTCAGAAAACAATTTTTGCTCTAGGAGGGCGGTGGTCACAAACGGGGACACCACACCCAGCTGGAGGGGGTGAATTAAAAAAAAATTTGACTGTAAAATCTATGTCCAGATAACCAATTTATCCCATCCATTGTGTTTTTAATTATATTTCTAAAATTTTAATGACCCGCGCCTGTAAGGGTTAATATATTGCACAAAATATTAGAAAACGAGATATATTAGACGGAATCGATATCACATTAATTATATATATATATATATATTGGAAAATAAAGTACACACACACACACATGCAGTTCTTAAACACACTACTAAACTATGAAAATAGCTCAACTTCAACTTGTTCAATGATGAATTAATTTCCAGTTAGTGACTGTATGTGCCCCTTTTCTTTCTCTACATTTATCCTCATCAAAGGTATTACGCATACAGCTTAAAAAGCTAGTACGTTGTTGAACACCATTCGAGATGTATTTATCCCCTAGTAATAATACGGTGATTTATACTTTGCAGTTAGCGTTTAAGGTTAAATTGAGATAAACTTTCTTTGGCGATTTTAAACCTCCACTCCCTCAACTAGTACAACTACAGTCCCTAAGAAGAGCGTACCTTACTTAAAAGACATAATTTGTAATTCTCTTGTAAGAAAAAGTTTACGCGAGAACATAAAAAAAAGGCTCAGCGCTATAATTGAAGAAGAAAAAAAAACAGAAAAAACGGCGAAGTAGAGAGGGATGACTGTATTCATTTTTTGGTCTTTCCCTATGTTTTAGTTGTGTAAAATGTTTTCCGTTTAAATTACTTATTTCTTCTTCCTTTTTTTTAATTTAAAAAAAAAATGCTTTCAGGAAGCAGATAAACTAGGATTTCCCCCAATCCACTTCCAAGATTTGAGATGTGTACAGGAAACCTTTATGGTGAAGCCCGTAAGTGTATTTTTCATTAAAAGTCTGAAGAATGTTTATTTATTAGGAAGGAAAATTTCATTTGCATAGGATGCAATATGTTGCTACCAGAATGTATAAAACATGTTTGTTTAAAAATGATTTCTTTGAATGCTCAAAACCTTCATTTGTTATGTTATTAAAATGTCTTATTCAATTGGATTAAAATCCTAAAAGTAATTTGTCTAAATTTGCTTTCTAATAATAAAATTTTAATAATAAAAAGAACCATCATAAATTTCAAATAAATAGTAACCATAAAATATACTTTTCTCTTCTAAGACTTTGAATTATGATTTAGCTTTTAGAAAATAACATTTTGATATCCACTGCTAACATTTATTGTTTAAACGTTGTAATGTAGGATGTGAGACCTAAAAGAAAGCGAGAGTTGGTTGAAAATAGACCATTTAAAGTACAGCGATGTGAAGTTGATATGGAAATGGAAGAAAACTCAGGTATGTGTGGTAATCAAAATCTTGGGATATGTTGCTGGATGTGTATAATTCAATGGTTGCTTTTTATGTTGTGAGTTCTCATCATTGAGAAACGAAGGCAAGTCTAAAATAATCTTAATATATAAAAATCAATGTCCTGAGATAATATATATACATATATATATATATATCAACGCACAGCCGAAACCGCTGAAGCTTCAGACTTGAAATTTGGCAGGCATGTCCGCATGACTACGAAAGTAACCACTAAGAAAGGATTTTTCGAAATCTCAATTAGTTCGGGAGAAATTAATTAAAACCCCTTAATTTCTGAGAAATTAAAACATGTCATTGAATTCAAATCCCTTATTTTCGAAGGCTTTCCTCCATTCAAATCATTATTCAGTACTTCATCTCAACTTTTGGTCGATAGCGAACTATAAATTTGATATTGTTTTTGTTTCTCACGTGGTTCTTCGAGGCTTTTCTCAAGTCAAATCATAATGTTTCTGTCTTTTGCTTTCGTTTTTTCAAAACTAGAAACGTAGTTTTTAAGAACATCATCACAGGCGAACTATCCTTTTGAATTAAGAAGAGTACAGTTTCCTGTTAAAGTTTGCTTTGCAATAACCATTAATAAATCACAAGGACAGACATTAAAAGTAGCAGGGACCAATTTAAGAGAAGACTTTTTTTCACATGGCCAATGTTATGTAGCTTTCTCCAAAGTCAGTTCATCAAGCAGCTTAATAATTTTAGCACCAGAAAAAAAAAACTAAAAATGTTGTATACAAAGAAGTTCTTGCTTAAACATAGGTATATCAATAAAATGTGGATGGCCTGTGTTTGCAAAGATAATCAATACTTTAAAAGGATCGTTAATGACAGTTAAAGATCGGTTAAGGACAAAGGCATATATGTAAGGAGTTCAGGGGCCACGGGATCCTCCCCAAATTAGAAAAAGTTATAGGTAATAAGTAATTATTATAGGGGATTTTCGAAACTAGGTGCACCAAGCACTGTTAACCCCTGCTAATTCCATTACCCGAGCAATGCCGGGTACGGGAATGCTAGTTACACATATTTATTCTAATCTACCATAAGCTAATGAATTAGAATAAATCAGCTGGAGAAATCCCTAATTAATAATCAAAGTCAAAAATATGGGGTGATTTTTATTCAATAACTTTTATGAAATTAGATTTGTTTACAATAGTCGACAGATAAATGAATGAAATGTACATAAAAGGCAAGAGCATGCAAATAAAAATAGCATTTCTTCCTATACTATGGATAATTAAAGATACATTTCTAGTTTGTTAATTACCAAGTTTAGTACGCAATACTAACATTTTATTTAATCTTATCCAAACCACTAATGAAAATATTTACTGATAATAAAGCTGAAAGTGTGGATATCTAGATCTCTGTGACATGCACAGCTCCTAGACCGTTCAGCTGATTTTCATGAAATTTGGCACAAAATTAGTTTTTAGCATGGGGGTGTGCACCTCGAAGCGATTTTTCGAACATTCGATTTTTTTCTTTTTTGTTTGATTGTATTCCAATCTTAAGGATATTATACCAAGCAAATTATCATAACATGGATGAGCAAATTACCATAACGTAGCAAATTACCACAACATGGGCAAGCCATTTAACATAGCAAATTGGCAAGAAATTCATCATCTATTATCTGTAAATATATATTGTAACGGATTCGGTGCGGCTTCCACTTTCTTGAAATGAAGACACAGTTCTTGATAAAAACACAGGAAATTTATTTACACTATGTACAGGAAAGATCTTCAACAACTGCTAAATTATTCATCAGCAATTAAGCAATTATCACACAACACCGTAAACTCAACGTTTACACACGTATTTACTTCCAAATACGAAAACAACACAGCGAAATGCCTCGCTATAAACAGAGCAAAATGCCCTCAGCTCGAAATATCAATCGAAACTAAACTGTTTATCCATCGCTAACGGCTTAAATACACCGAAAAGAAATTTCTCAAATATTCCACACGCTTCTGTAAAGTAGTAGACCGTTATCAAATTTTATCAATGAACAAAAAGGAAATAGGGGTCGTATACTTTAGCCATATGAAAAAGGGGTTGTATATTCATTACGGGAAACTATTTACAGGTTACGTTCCTACAATAATTACTATTTACAGAATTTATAACAATATGCTAACCAAATGACTTTTTAGTTTTCTACTACAGGCAAAGCCGTGCAGGTACCACTAGTGTGTAATAAAGGCATTCAGTATTAATTATTTTTAATCTGATGTAACAAACACTTGGTTATGGCAATCTCTTTAGAGTGATCTCTCTGAGAGTTTATTTTGTGGGGTTGGAATGGAACCACCCCACCTTTTGACGTCACTAACTTTTACTTGTTTCTGTAAGCTTTTTTTCTCGTCATCACACTACTGAAAGTAAATTATGTAACTGCTTCCACAGCATGCGGCATGTCCATAATTTAGAATTAACAAAGTTGTTTCAAAACACATTTGCTATTTTCTTGCTGAAATAATCTAGCGTTTTACTCTCATGCAAAACCAGACTTTCAAAAGCATAAAAGTAATTTTCAGAATACATTTCAGGCAAAGGGCAATCATGTTATTTACTGCAAATCTAATAGAATAAAACTCAAAAGTTTTGAAAAAAAAAAAAGGTTATAATTTAAAGATTTGATATTGTAATGTATTAAGATACTTTTAATTTTATTAATTTATTTATTTTGAAAATTTTTTTTAATTTTATACAAAACATTATTTGGTAGATCAGTGGAAATATTTTTTAATGTATCTTTGAAAAACTTAATTTAGATATTGAGAATGAATGAGCCTCAATAATTAGTCATTGTTTTTTTTTAATGATAATATTAGTTATAATAACATCTAAAATTTACTATTTCTAATTTTCATGCATGTTTTGATTATTCTGGGTTCCTTACATTTTACTATTGCATGTTTTTGCAGTAACCCAATGAAAAATTGGTGGCTAAGTTCAGTGTATAAATGTATTTTTATTCAATACTAATTTTATAAACTAATAGTTCAGGTTCTCTTTCATATGTAAATACTAGCTGCATTGCCCGGTCGACTTTGAAAAAAACCATTGCATCAAGTGAAGTATCTTCAATAACCAGGATTAAATGAAAGAAAAAAAGCCATCATGCAAAATTTTCTCGCCAAACAATGACGACAGATACTAAAATACTTTTAAGGAATTAAAATAAAATGAAAAAGATGGATTTAAAAAGCATAACCATGGAAACACAAAATAAAATAAGTTCAAGAACTGAAAATGAGAAAGATGAAAATAAACAATGGATTCAAAAAGCGTTACCGTGGAAAAGCAAAATAAAATGGTTAAAAACTTGAATAGAGAAAAGATTTTGAACTTCATTTAATTCACTTGTAACTTTTTTTCTAATGGAGATACAGGGTTAAACTTTCGACCTTAGGTCGAGTTAGATCTGGAGTAAAAAAGGTAGCTCTTTTCAATGGTGTCAAAACGAAAACTGTAGGACAATTCATTCACTTTTTATTGATAAATTTAATGAAGAAAGTAGTGCCTAAATTTCAGTTAAGCCTAAAAAAATTCGAGCTAAAAACGTAAAAAACTCCCGCTGCAATGAAGTTAGAGTATTGGAACAAATTGTATAGAACGCTGAAAATTCTTCCCTTTCCAACGATATATAATATTACTAATTGCGAGTAATTTTTCACCCCCATATTCGGGAATTTATGTGAAAATTGGGCCTAAATTGGAATAAAATAAGAACTACTCGTCGAATTTTTTTCGAACAGGTCTGCAAACCTTCTCAGGACTTAAAGGAACAAACTGTGAAAATTTCAGCAAAATCGGCCGTGTAGTTCTCGAGTTTTGCGAGTTCAAACAAACAGACGCTTTTTGGAGACTTCATTTTATACTATGTAGAGATATAAATGTGATTATCTTAGACCTATTCCACTTTTCTAACTCCTTTTTTTTTTGTTAATGATTTCTGATTAGTTCCATTAATGACACTTCTGCATACAGTTCAGATTTCTGGATACTTAAATAGCTGCACCTGTCTTTCAGATGAGGATGCCATTAGTCAAGACTATGAAAAATCTCTTTCCGGGTTCGTGCCACCTTTGCCAATTGAAACTGTGCCACCTCCACCTCCAGATGATCCTCCCCTACCACCAGAGGATGAAGCACCACCTCCACCTGTTCCTCCACCAGAAGAAGAGGAACCTGAACCTCCTCCTCCTGGTATGGAATCTCCCGTCCAGATTGAAAACGATACACCGAGTTTTGTGCCACCTCTTGGCTTCAATCTGAATTCCAACGACGGAATCTCGAACGAAGCCATTTCCGGAACATCTTCTCCTTCTCTTACGGAACTGGAAGAGATGAGAAAGAGACTCGTCATGGAACTGACTGAACAAATACTGGATGAAGACACCATGACCGACGATGCTCTCCGGGACAATGCTTTGGAAACCGGCCTCAACGTAGCTCGGGAGAAAAACTCTGCTGCTAGCAGCCCGTCTTCCCTGAATGAAGAATTCGTGGCTCTAGAAAGCAGCAACGACATGTCGATTGTCAGCGAAATCAGTGTCCATAGCAAGAGTCCGTCTCGGCCAGAATCTCCCGTTCAGACCTCGAATAAATTAGTGAGGTCCGAGAGCAGGACTAGCCAATCCAAATTCATGACTCTGGGGACACCTTCCCTGTCCCGTCACAGTTCTTATACCAAGCTTCCCGACTATGAACTTTTTTCGAAGGATGTCACCTCGCACATAAATTTTGAAAATCTTCCAAATTCTACGGGGACTTTCCAAAGAATAAAAGGGGTTTTAAAAAAAGTGAAAGAAAAAATGAAGTTTCTTTAGATTTATTGGACTAAATTTTAATTAAATTTTTATTTTTACAAATGCTCAACGTTACCTGACAGTCATTGTTTCAGTGCAGAAATGATGTTTTGTGCATGTTGTTTATTATTTATGCAATTTTTGTTAAGTTGTATTTATTTTGTTAGAGTACAATTCGCATAAACATAATGAATAAAATCATATTTTTTATATGGTAGTTAATTTTTTTTCTGAAATTATATTTTAATAATTGCATTGGAATGCAATTTTTAATGAATTTTTGTAAATAAAATTTTGAAACTCTAAAGATTAAAATAGTTTTGTTGAAAATTGCGTCTGTTTCAAGTTCCAATTCCTTTGCATGTTGTAAATATTTCAATCATTTTGAAAGCTAGAAATTATAAACTAATTTAGATATTTAAACTTTCTTTATTTTATTTTTAAAAAAAAATATTTTATTTGTTAAGTTTTATACCAAAAGTAATAAAATATATTTCTATATCAAAACTATAACTTCAATTTAATGATTTCCTCGATTTAATGATACATTTCACTGGTCCAGATCTGACTGCATTGGGTGTTTATGCTCCTCCATTTAACGATAACTTTTTCCAGTCCCTTGACAATCGTTAAATTGGGTTTGTACTGTATTTATAAAGATTCAAAAATACTTGAATGACTGTGATTTATGTTTACTGACTGTCTGGCTACCCTGCTGGGAAATTTTACAAATCCTATCCCATTTTCTTATGAAATTGAATTAAATAATGAAAACTTTCTGACATTTTTCTAAACTTTTTGAACTCCTCTGTCTTGGTATTTTTGATTGATCGTTTAGTTGTTCCTGATGGATAAACTAGCATGATATGATTGTAGCGTCGAGGCACCTTTTTTGGACAATGAGTCGGCAATCTCATTGCCATGGATTCCGCAATGAATGTCCAGGGGCCCACTGTAAAACGGTCTCCTTTCTACTAGCAGATAGGCTTTACAATAGTCTCCGATAATCAATGACCATAGAAGACAGACTGCTGGAAGTTGAAAAAAGAGATTGCAAGAGGTCTGAGAATTACTAAAAATGACTGCTTCAGAAAACTCAGACAAGTGGCAGGTCAACTGTGAAGCTAGCTTTGGGGCCGTCCAGAAATGGGAAACCATCAATGTAAATTCTCAGCCGATCTGGATAAAGAGTTTATAGTCTCTCAAGTTACCATTCAAATTACATTAATAATTCTGCAAATACAGTTGTCTCTCTGTTTAACAATGCTCTAATTAACGATTTTCTCTATTTAAAGACCGCTTTCAGGGCCCAATACAGGCTGATTTTGCTACCGTTTTTCGGTACCTTCACAAAAATCTTGTTTTGAAATCGGTACTTTCACAAAAATCAAGTAATAACATCAGTGGCTTCACAAAGACATCGAAAATTTCACAAAACTCGTTTTTTAAAACATAAAATTTGTTTCCCTGTTTAAAACAAAATTTACTCATAATAAAATTCTAAGCAGGTTTATATGAAGAATCGCTTAAATAGAATCCTTTTTGTAGTATTTTAACTAAATTTTAGCTATTTCTCCCCAAAGTGTATTTATGCAATATTATCGCAATCTTTTAACATGTGTTTTGGGAAACTGTTTCTCATTATTTCCTATATTGTACACAGTACATACATAGCCCATGAAGCTCAAATTACGATGATATTTTTCGTACTTTTTAGGTTTTTAGTTCCCCCTCCCCAAAAAACGAAACCTGTTAAAAATAATACTAGATGACATTTACACTTTTCGAACTTAAATTTCACTTGTTCTGCTTCTCTTTTACAAAAATTAGGATGCCTCTAAAATTTCACAAAAACGATGCTGATAAAAAAAACTTTCACAAAAATAGAATGATGCAATACTTTCACAAAAATAGGTAGCAAGAAAAAAATCCTGGATTGGCCCCTGGCTTTTCACGGTCCCGGATACTCCACTGTAGTTTTAAAAGCATTCTATTTAAGGACGCATTCTACTTGAAGACAATATTTTTTGGTACTTGAAAGTCGTTAAACAGAGAGTCACATGGGCACCCATATGCAAAATTTTAAGGGGGGGGGGGCTCAGAAATTTTCCCCATGGTTTAGCAGAACATTTTCCCCATAGAAACCGATTTCAGTACAGATTACAGCTATTCAAATTTGATTTTTAATAACTTACTCATTAATGGCTGGAAAAGAATTTCTTTTTAAATTTTTGCAAAGAAAGAAGCACTAAAAGCGAGGATGTTCTCACTTCTTGCCCCCTATATGGTGCCATTGGAGAGTCAACTATATTTATTTTAAATGGCATGTATAGAGGTTATGGCATCTAAAGCATATGCAGTAGTCCCTTTTATTCGGGTTTATTTATGGTGGATTTGATTATATGCGGTTTAAGATTTGACACCTTTACTTTATTCTACACGGATGAGTTTTGATTTAACTGGCTGCCGCATTGCAAACAAATAAAACTTTCCCCTCTTTCAAAATGAAAACTACTGAGTTTGAAGGTAACACGTAATAAACTTAAAATACACCACCAGCTCAGTTATTCCATCCCAGGACTGCAGTTTCGTGCTTTTTAGCACTCAACTGCTAAAAAGCACGAACGAGTTGAGAGCTAAAAAGCACGAAACTGCAGTCCTCGGATGGAATAACTGAGCTGGTGGTGTATTTTAAGTATTTCTGCCCCAGCCCTGGCTTAGGGCGTTAACTTACTACAAAATACCATTGCTTTGCCATCAATCTTAAGGTTGAACCGCACCATTGCTGCGATCACTCATCTGGTGTGCTAATTCTTACATTAGCTACCAGTTTGTTTGGCTCTCTTGGCTCCCTTAAGAGGTTTTTCGCCTCCAGCTCATGTGATTCCTATTCCGGGCTGTTGAGTGCTAAAAAGCACGAAACTGCGAATGGAATAACTGAGCTGGTGGTGTATTTTAAGTATTTCTGCCCCAGCCCTGGCTTAGGGCATTAACTTACTACAAAATACGTAATAAACTGTTAAACTGTACTTCTGTCCTAATAAGAGTGACAGGCCGGGCGCTGGAGACGGTTTTCTTTTTTTGAGACTTGTTCCAGAGCTTTTTCCGGAAGTAAATTTATTTGACTCTCACAATTCATAGCTCACTGGAAGAAAAACATTTAGAAGTGACAAAGGAGAACCAAACCAACGAGGAAACAGACATTGATGACATACGTACTAACAAAAGCTTTCACATTGAAAAATTTGAGCCATTCCTTGGCAATGGCAAAAGATCTTTTTGATTTGTTAGTGAAGGAAGATCCCATTATAGAAATGATGCGACATGGATGTGTCAATGCCCCACAAAGAACTATGGAGGAAAATAATGACTGCCAAAAGAATATCATAACCGAGGGTGCTACCTAGGGGGAGAGGAGTCATGGCACAGACTGGGTCATTGAAATTTTTTAGGAAGGGTGGGTTCAACGGGTATTTTTCTCAATTTTTTTTTTTTGGGGGGGGTCTCTTGCTTTTGGGAGGTTGCAATATTTTTTTGGGGGATGTTCCCTTGCTCTTAAGGGGGGTGGGCATTCCTGATAAAATCATTAATTATGAGTAACAAAGTTGGACTTCATAAAAACTAATTTCATCAATAAGAAATAAATATAAGTTAACATTTTTTTTTTTTTTATACTAAACTTTAGTCTGGAAGTGGAAGGATATTTTCATATCTTTTATTCATTTATTGTGAATAATAACTAAATCAAGCTAAACAGGCCCCACATTTCAAAGTTTTCCAGGGGAGGGCAAAGTGTAAGTCTTTGTAATATTTAGGCGGGTGCATTGCTCTTAGGAAGGAGGGCACCTTTGTTCTCTTTTTTATAAACACTAAGTTAATTCATGTTTTCCTTGTGCATACGTATTGGAATAAGTGCACAGTTTACTTTTACATATATTTATCTACCACTAGAATAGTTGATTGGAAGGAGCCGATTACAGCTATGTGTACTGATTTTTGAGGCAGTGTCCCGAATTTTTCAAAAAAAAGACATTTGATCGAAAAGGATGCTAAAATCCACTAATACAGTCGAGTCCCGACTTACGCGAGGGATGCGTTCTAAGACACCTCGCATAAGTCGGAATTTCGCGTTGTGGAACAAGGTATGTTTAGGAATTTTTATATGCATACCCAAATTGTTTCATACGTTTGTAAACACCCCTCACATTGTTTCAAACCATTTATTAACTATATATTGCAGTATCTTTTACAAAGGACCGACCTTTTCTGTATTTTAGAAAAAGCGTTATTATTTGACATAAAATTCTGTAATTTAGCACAAAATCAATGATTAATGGGGAGAGAAACTTAAAATAAAGCAGTATGGTGCTTACAGTATGTACACTACAGCATTATTATAGCACTTAACAGTATAGATATAGTAAATATATTTATAATTAAATGAAGAAGGTTTATGCAGCCCGATCAGAATGTATTTTTTCAACGTTCATATGAAAAATGAAAAAAAAAAAGTTAAGAATCGGAGCGGTTATTTGTATAAACTAAAGCAAAGCGTTGTTTGGACTAATACAGTGGGTGAACTTCCGCTTTCAGTGATGCTAAAGGGATGAAAGTCTATTCACAAAACCAATATTTAGTGTCAACGAAGCCCATTCTAACTCTCACCGCTATTTTCCGAAAAATTTCATGTTGCAGGCGAGTAATTTGTGTCCGCACTAAAAAATTCATTACTCATGAAAAACTCGCGTTATAGCCATTTCGCGTAAGTCGGATCGCTTTGTAGCGGGATCCGACTGTATAACCCAATTTTCCAAAAAGTCAGCTTTAGGAGCGCTGACTCTAACTACCCCCCCCCCCCCCCCCCAGCTCCTTTGACCTTTCACTTTTCGGTGCTCCAGTCGCCAATGGAAAGAAACGCTAACAAATCAAACAAGTTATCAATGCGGAGATATGCAGTATCAGGAAAGGGAATTTCCCTTCTCTCAGTTTCTAGCAGCCCGAAAGGACCTTGACGCTTACGTCACGATCACTGGTCGCTCCAATCGCTGCACAGCCGTAGGGAGTGTGGATCACTGTCTGTCTGTGTACAAACTTTGACGAACGGTGCTTCCCAAGATGACGGAATTTCGCGACACCGTTGTGTCAGTTTACGATCGAGTTCTTCAAAAAGAGAAGTCGCGATTTACCGTGAATCATCAAGCGATAAGGAACGCGATTCAGACGATGAAAGACGTCTATCTGCCGAACAGCGCCTGGGAAAGTGATGCGACTGTTTCTGTCGCCAATTACAACGACGCCGCCCATCGCTGCGCGTATTTGCATAAATACGCCATGTGCTACACCGGCATGACGCACGACCTCTTCTACCTCGCCGTATCGAAATCGAATATGATAAAGGTATACCTCAATGCCAAGGAGAAGTTGCGTCTGTGCAGTCTCGGCGGCGGCCCCGGTTCTGACCTCGTCGCGATGTTGCAAGTTTTTCACAACTGTTTTGATTTTGCTCACTGTCACGTAACTGTCATCGACTACCTGGCAGAGTGGAGAAATGTGTTTGTTTCCGTGGTTCGGGAACTCCAGAGCGGACAGTACGGCGGCATTGCGGAAATGTTACAGCCGCAGTATTTTAGGTATGAGTACGTCCAGGCTAATTTGCTGTTGCCACTCAATGCGAATATACAGAAAATTATACAGCAGTCTGATTTTGTAAGCATGGTGAAGTTCATTTCTGCAGCCGCTTGCTCGGGGACAAGACAAATGGTTTATGTAAGTAGATTTCGATGCTTTAATGTGAATTATAGTTAGACGCTGTTTACAAATCTTGTCAGCCCCTCATTTAGGGCGGTGAGAAGGGAGTAATTCACTCCCCCCCCCCCAGGCACGATGTTTTTATATTAATGTGAGCGTGGTTTATGTTTTTTGATGTAATATACAATGAGTATGTACCCTTTGACCCCCCCCCCCCCCCACCGATCGGTCCTGAATGATGTCTCACTTTTTTCCAGCGTATTTGACCCCTTCCCCCTCATTAACGGCAGAATAACCAGGCCCGGATCTGCACCCACTGAACCCGCAATAGGGGGGGGCACGGCCCACAATAGGGGGGGCACGGCCCAAGAAGACGAAAAAAACACCTATATTCTAAGGCTGCACGATGTTGGAATTTCTACATCGTGATGCATCGCAATGTGTTTTTTTTTTTTTTTTTTTTTTTGAGCAATCACGATTGCTTATTGTTCTCACTTGACTGTTTTTGATGTTACGCTGATTTTATTTTCCCACCATCACCCTCTGCAGCATCACCGTCGACCGTCTCCTCACGATGCTGCTCCAAAAGCGAAAACCGAATCCAGGTTGCGTCAATATCCTACACACACACGCACACACAAATACATATACCTACAAACATACACAAGCACATACACACGCACAAACACATACATACACACACACGCATACATACAGACAACTACCCACACACTCATGCCTGAACACAAACACATATGCCTACACACATGCATATATCCCCCTGCACACAAACACACATACCCCCCCCCCCACACCTCCATACACATAAACACACACACTCGTGATTGCGAAAAACATAATTTGAATTCAAGAGGTCAAAATTCAAATTATTATTATTTTTTTTTAACTTAATCATGCTCAGGGGCGGACTGGGTCCCGCAAGAGGGCGCAAAAAAAAAGGGTGCAGGAAGAAAAAACGATGGAACACACAACACAGGTTTCGGAGATTCAAGGAAAAAAAAAGCGAAGTGAAGTCCCAGAAGTCAGACAGGTTTGTGAGCGCAGAAGAAAAAAAAAAACAAGGAAGTTGCAATAAAAAATAAGAAAAAACATTAAAAAAAAACTGAAAAAAAGTGTTTCGACTTGAGTGCGCATGGGCCGGCGGGTCAGTCCGCCCCTGAACATGCTCGTTTAAATTTTATAAACAGATTCCAGCCCAGAAAGAAATAAATAAAAAGAGCAGTGTTGAAAGTGCAAGACAGCAAAAAATATAGTAGATACTAGCTTGCGTGCTCGGCGTTGCACGGGCTACTTTAAAAATGAAAGAGCTGTTCAATTGATGTTTTTGAATTATTCTGACATCAGTTTCTAAAGCGCTAAGGAGTAAATAATTACGCGTAATGCAAGGTTTGCAAAACACCAGTAGAGCATATTTTTGGCAAAAACCTCTTTAACGTTAGTCATATTTATCAATAATACAAGTTATGAGTATTTTCAATTAGCACAAAAGATGAAAATATATGCATTCTCAACTATAATATGTGCTCACTTTAAACTAAATTAAATCTGATAGAATATATCTGAAATATTTATGTACAATTACAATCAGCTTTTTACATAAAATGACACACACTTTTTTGTTGATTACGTGAAACTAAAGCACCAAGACTTATTAAATACCAATAAGGATAAATTTAATATCAAGTCATCAGATTCCAATTAAGCTTTAGTTAAAATCCTTAAAAACAATCTTTTTTGTTCAACTCTGTTTCACTTAAAGAAATCCAAACAATCTTAGTTTAACGTGTTCTTTTAACGATAGAAACTGTGCAAAAATCGAAACAGGAAGGAAAAAGAGCCATTCGAAAACTCACCCATGTGACGGTAAAAAGTCCAACAAAATAAACATAATTAGTCGCACATCCTAAATGTACCCAAATATGAGGCCGATGAATGATAAACTTACACTACAATCAATAAACATGACTACAGAAACATTTTTCATATGCTGAAAAGAGTTAAGAACGTTGAATGTGAAAAATAAGAAAGGGCAGACGATAAATGTCCGAATAGAGCAACCAATTTTAAACTAATTTAAATTGAAATTCTAGATGGAAACGTAATTTTAATATTTGGACAGCAGCCAGAAAAATCTTTTTTAAAACAATTTTTAGAATTTTATTTGCTCACCCATATGCAAAATGGCAACAGGAAAGAAATAAAAATTCCTGAATAACGTTATGTTAATTAACGTTTTAATTAATATCTCCGCTAATTAAAGTCGCACAATTATGAGATTGGTCCTATTGTTTTCTTTGGAAAATTTCGAATTGATCGGTATTTCGTTTGACTCCCGATTCGCAGTGGTTCTCGAGAAGATCGATCTTCAGACAGACAGACGGACGCGAACAGATTTTAATATTATAGTGGATATTCAGTAAATTACCGCCTCCTCGGCTGGAAATGACTGAGCTGGCGGTGTATTTCACGTATTATAGTGGATGTTTTGCGATTGCAATGAGCCGATTTTTCAATCCAAAAAAGATGCGAGCATGTGAAGCAAAGCCTTGCATTCCATTAACTAGATGACAAATCTTGCATATTAAAAAGGGTCTGCGTAACCAGTGGGATCGCACCGGGGGACACCAAAAGTGGTTTTCAATTTATAAAACATATGAGGCAGTGAGAAGCAAAGGGATGCAAGTGGCAAAAATTTAAAAATGTAGATAACCAGTACGGTTTGGGGTCAAAATGTCGCCACCGAAATGTCGCGGGACAAAATGTCGCGGCCAAAATGTCGCCGTTCCAAAATGTCGCCGGTCCAAAATGTCGCCTGTTCAAAATGTCGCTGGTCCAAAATGTCGCCTGTCCAAAATGTCGCCTGTCCAAAATGTCGCCGGCCCAAAATGTCGCCGGTCCAAAATGTCGCCGGTCCAAAATGTCGCCGGACCAAAATATTGCCGATCCAAAATGTCTCCTGTCCAAAATGTCGCCGGTCCAAAATGTCGTCGGTCCAAAATGCCGTCGGTCCAAAATGTCGCCGACCCAAAAATGTCGCCGGGCCAAAATATTGCCGATCCAAAATGTCGCCGGGCTAAAACGTCGCCTGTCCAAAATGTCGTCGGGCCAAAATGTCGCCTGTCCAAAATGTCGTAGATCCAAAATTCGTTTATTCAGTTGGTAAGAAAAATTTAAATGTACAAAAATGATGTTTAACACCAAATTTGCAGAATAAATGGTTACTGCCTTTAATGAATGTCTTCGTTAAAAATGGGACTGGACTAACTGAGTTTCATGATAAATTCTAAAAAGATTATTCCGTTTTGATTCGCAACTCTCGGCTGTTTTTCAGCAAACAAATAGAATACAAGCGTTACGTTATCCTATTTCTTGTGACTCGCTATCTACCAACTGTAAAACGTTCTGACGGCGTTCAGTTCTGACGTTCGCTAAATTATTTTAAACTTTTCTTCAAGAATAGTGTGCGTTTGTATGTGACCGATTTTTTTGGGACATTCTACGTCAAAACCTGTAGTAAGAATTCGAACGGTACCCGCAAGTACCCATATATGATTTAGGGCTGCGTGGTGTTTTGCGTCAGTTCGTTCAAGATAGTGGAGTAACTGAACGTTTTCATCGATATGCGTGACTGTCATTGCTCAAAAAATGATGAATGGAATCAAATAAAATGTTAGGAAGCAGCAGGGGGACAGATTTTGGGCTCAATAACACCAGAGGGTGGAGCAATCGAATGTTTTTTCCTTTCTTTTTTATTATCTGTGATTGATATATCTCAAAAAGTAATACAGTAGATCCTCGTTTTCAGCGGGTTTATTTTACGCGGTTTCGATTATACGCGGTTGAAGATTTGACACCTTTATTTTGTTTACGCAGATGAGTTTCGGTTTTACGCAGATGCGGCAATGCAAACAGGTAACATTTTCCTCTCTTTCAAAACTCAAGCTCCTAAAGATTGCAGATTACACGTAACTAACTGCATTTTGGCGTGCTATAATAATCGAACTTGGGTCCTTGGAGACATTTTATGCGATTGGTTCCAGAGCTTTTTCCATCAGAAGTAAAGTGATTAAACTCACACAGTTCAGAACTCACTGGAAGAAGAGCTTTTAGGAGTGACAAAGGAGGTCAAAACCAACGCGGATACCGACTCCGGTGACACACAACCAAAAATAGCTCACATTGAAAATTTTCGAACCATCCGTAGACAATAGGAATGATCTTTCTGATTTGTTAGTGAAAGAAGATTCTATCATGGAAATGACGTAAGTGATCATGGATGAGTTAATGCTAAGCAAAGAATTGGAGGAAAAATTCTTAATGACTACCAAAAAAACTATCATAGTCAGCTCTTCTTCATAAACAGAACACGAAATTAGTTTGTTTTCTTTATGCATATTGTGCATAAAAATTGATATAAGTACACATTAAACTTATTATACAATTAGTCATCACTAGAATGAAGTATTTTTTTCAATCTACGGAACCTAATTCCTATTTTGACACTAATATTAGGTCTCAATTTACGCGGTTTCGATTTACGCAGCATTTCCGTGGAACATAACCCCCGCGTAAAACGAGGGTCTACTGTACAAGGGTTAAGACAAAATTTGGTCTACAGGTATATCTTAACGGGCGAGTTGCTCATTTATTTTTGGCTTCAGTCATCCCAAAAGGATGAATCACAGAATAATTTTTATCGTTTTATGTGACTGCTATATCTCAAGAAGTAATGCGAGGATTCATACAAAAATGCAGTATACAAGTGAAATTAAACGAAAAACAAGCCTTATTTTCGTTCTAAGTTGAGTTTCGTAATCGTTTACGTGAGTCAGTGTAATTAAATAAACAATGAAAAATATACTGAATTTATATATGAGAGGTTGAGCATGATATCAATAAAATCTAAATTAGCCGTGTATTCTTCTCATTTTTGTAGCACTTTAACTAGCGTGAGTGTTAAATAAAAACTGAGTTTGCATTCTTATATAATTTGCGTTGTAAAAATTCACTAATTAAAACAGCATTTTTTTCTGAGAGAGAAAAACTTATTTGTTTATTATTATTATTATCAATATTCTTTTCTTTCTGAATTACCAAGCTATATTGAGCTGGAACTATTACTTTTTGAAACTCATTTTAAAAATAAGTCTAGGTCAAAATTGATCTGAATAATCTCATTGACATCAGTTATTTCACCCTACATTATGAAATTTTTTCTTTTCTATTTAAAATTGGAAAATGTGATTAGCTGACAAGCGCTACTTCGCATGCATGAAAGTATCCTCTTGAAAACGTGCAATAAAATAGCTGTTCTGAAATTGTCCCTTGATGTTCTATCGAATATATAAATTTCATGAATGTTGAGAATTGAAAATATTTGTCATCAGAGTCGTTTTTCAAAAATTTGAGTGAAAGACACCTGTTTTAGCAGTTACGGGTTTCATTGATTTCAAAACATTCGACGGTGAACATTTCGACGTAATTTCAGAATTTTACTCATAAGAGATGGGAGTTCCCACGGCAGTTTTGATATTACTTTAACCAACGTATATCTCACTGAAAACGTAGTTTTTTTTTTTTTACAATTCTTAGGGTAATGTTGATAAATCTATGAGAAAATTAAATTTCATTAAGATACTTTTCTACTTTATTTCCACCCTGGCCCGTGATTTCGAATTTTTCCAGTGAAAGGGGAGAGGGAGGATAACGGGCGTATGTATAACCAATGCAAATTTCAAAGGATTGCTATAAAAACCACTCCCACTTGTATATAAAAAAAAATTCAAAGTCGAGGGCCATTCCGCCTGATCCCCTAAATGACTGACCTGTCGCTACCGTAATAATATGCTAGAGTGAAGGAGTTATTTGTTTTTACTTCATTACGCCAAAAAATACAAACCGCCTATTCTCTTGCCATATTCAAATTGCACCTCACTATTCTTTCATTCGCGTTTAAAACAGTTAAGTTTTACTTCCATACCAATTTTTTGTCTGAATCCTTGCGTTACATCTTGATCCTTTATGTTACATCTTGAGTATTATTATTAATCAGATTAAACGAGAAAGAGAATTCCGTTGCAGCAGCCTTTCACATGTTTACGTTTGTAATAGTATACAGAAAAACGTATGTTTTTCTGAAAACTATTAATTTTCTGCAATTAATCTGATGTTTACGAATTAAGACAAGAGAAAACGTTTGGAATTTTTGAAGGAACTTACTTTGAAAGGCAATTAATATTCTTTCGCAACTTTTATGCTGGAAAGTATCGACGTACATTTAAATTTTTCGTACAAATTGAACTAGCGAATTTTAAGCCGGCGACATTTTGGACCGGCGACATTTTGGGCCGGCGACATTTTGGGACGGCGACATTTTGGACCGGCGACATTTTGGACCCGCGACATTTTGGGACGGCGACATTTTGGACCGGCGACATTTTGGACTGGCGACATTTTGGGCCGGCGACATTGTGGACCGGCGACATTTTGGACCGGCGACATTTTGGGCCGGCGACATTTTGGGCCCGGCGACATTTTGGCCGCGACATTTTGTCCCGCGACATTTTGGCCGCGACATTTTGGGCGTATACCAACCAGTACACATGGTAGGTGAACCTCTCCTCAGTCTTGGGGCAAGACATGGTACTAGAAGCCCTGGTAATGGACAGTATTCACCTGACGTCACTGCGGGTAAAAACCCTCACTGCTGTGCATTGTGGGAACTGTAGCAGACGAAAATCCGGTACTACAGCATATAATAACACTTGCTTTTGTATGGCCTATAAACTCTTCTTTCTGTTCAAAAATGGGAGTTTTTTAAAGTTTTCAACTAAGAAACGTTTCATAAAGAATGATGAACAATTCATTTGATACGAAATCCTCTCTTTACTATCGTATTTTCATGGGTTTAAGCCTCTTAGGTTCCTTATCAGAAACATGGTGAAGACTCGAATTCTCCTTTTATTTTTTCCCTTTTCTTGGTATTTTCCATGCAGTCCTAAGTCTTTTTATACCTTAAGCATGTTCATTATGCGCATGAAGTCCAGCAATCCTTAAATAAAACGAGTTTTTTTTACCACTGCTGACACTACGTAATAGGTCAAAATACCCGCAGACGGACAGCTGATGGGATCGTTGCCAAACCGTGAATAAGGTCCATTGCTGCTTTACAGCATGATTTAGAAAAAAAATTCAATTAAAGCCTACCTAGAAGCTAATTAAAACTTGAAAATGTCCACTTGCATCCCTCTTCTTCTCACTGCCTCATATGAAAACTTTAATTCTTAAATTGTCCACCAATATGTCTATCCATCGAATTTTTCAAAAATAGGGCCCAAAATTGCAGGAAGGAGCAGTGCATATGAGTATAGGGCAAATTTTGCAGGAAATGAATTCATAGTTTATAGTTTAAATTTGTGTTCGAATTTAAACTTTCGTCACTATGAATGAGTCGTTTCTGAATTTCATATTAACATGAAAACATTAAACTTTTTTTTCGAGGGGGGGGGGAGGGGATGACACTCGTGCTAGGAACTTGACTGCTTGAAACACCATAATAATAGTAGGAGAGCCCATGATGCTAAATGTGGATTTACTCGAACGTCGTGGGGACCTATTGAATTTTGTAGTTTAAGGTTATAAGAAGAAGAAAATGATGTATAATGTTCAACTTCAGTGGTGGGTAAAGTGTCTACTGATATTCATAAATATAAAAAAAAAAATAAGTTTTAAAAACCAAAAAAAAAAAAAACACGCTTTAGTAGCAAAATGAACTAAAAAGTTAAAAATAATTTTTGGATGACAAGTATATAAAGTAATTGACCAAACACTTAATTTTACTGTAATTAGAAAACAAAGTGCCTATTTACATTTTTGCATGGGTAACAAGTGGAAGAAACTTAAGACAACTGATAAGAAGCCCCCCACGCTTTTTTTCTATTACAGTAAAATTAAGTGTTTGGGCAATTACTTCACATACTTGTCATCCAAAGATTATTTTTAACTTTTTAGTTCATTTTGCTACTGAAGCGTGTTTTTTAAACTATTATTTTATTTCAAATAAGATTTAGATACTAAATATTGCTAACCTTGTAACTCTTAAATGAAATCTTTGTGCGTATGTTCGATTTTTATTAGAGACGTACCGAGTAGCACTTTGGCCGAGTAGCCGAGTACCGAGTACTCGGCCTTTCATTACTCGGCCGAGTACCGAGTTACCGAGTACTCGGCCTTTCACTACTCGGCTGAGTTACCAAGTACTAATTACGTTTTAAGAAGGACCACCAACACACGTGATGAATTTTGAACTTATTGGAATAGTTGTATAGACCTCCTTGTATGTATAATAGTTTTTAAAACTAAATTCCTGCTGAAATTTAATTACGCATTATTTAAAAAATTTTGTTTATGTCAAAAATTTTACAAAAAAATTATATTTAAAATTAAAAATACATAAATAAAAGGTATGAATCAAGTTGGAATTAAAACAAATTATACCAATTATAGTTATAGTCTGCCAAACATAAATAATTTTTAAAAGCAAATAAAACAAATGTGCAGGAACACTGCAGACACGTGTTTCTGCGATATAAGGAACGTCTTTTTCAGTGCATAAAATGTGAGCTAAAGAATGTAAAGACATTTGACAAAAGAATCCGACTTTTGTCGGATGCCTTTAAAGCCACGAGGTCACACTTAGTGCATTGAAAAAGGAATTCCTTGTAATGCTATAACACATGTCTGTAATGTGCTTTTAACGTTGTTTTATTTCCTTTTATTTTTTAAGCAAAGGTATTTTTATAATTCTTATAACTAATTTTTGTTTGTAGCAAAAATCCATTTTTAATATAAAAATTCCATGTTTTCTATACTTACTTTTTTTTGCACAATTTTTAATAAATAAGTTTTATTTACTTTGGGGACATTAAAATAGAGATTTATTCCATTGAAGCATTACAAACTTCATTATTCTCAAAATTTAAATTTGACCTTTATAAATGATTGCAGAATATTATATATGTTTGCACTTTTTTATAAATTTTAATATCTGTCTTGGACAATATTCAATTTTTTGCAACTACTCGGTATTGGCCGAGTATCGGATCAAAATTTGGCCGAGTACCGAGTACTCGGCAAATTGGCCGAGTAGGCCGAGTACCGAGTAGTTACCGAGTACTCGGTACGTCTCTAATTTTTATAATGGAATGTATCTTAGTATTCTATTGCATTATTTGCCTCAGACATTTTGAATGCTTTCTGGTAAATTTATGGGCAAACATTGTTACATTCCGCAGCTCTGATTTGTACGTTGTAAGTATAGAATTACTTATATTATTATTAATATAAGTAAGTATAGAATTACTATATAAGCCACTGGCTATTTGTCCAAAGGAAAGTTGAACCCACAAACATGCAAGTTAAGCTAATAAAAGCGTGTTAATTAGAATAAACTAATAACTTATCGTTAATAAATTAATTTGTCTATAGAATATTGCATTGTCATCAGGTCTGAGGTTGCATTCCAAATGTTAAAAGAATCCGATCGCAAAAATTGAGTTGCAAGATTATAAATTTAATTTCGGTATAGACGGGATTAGAACGCACGCCCAATGATTCCCGGAGGTGGGAGTCGGCGAAGACCCGCGCCTTAGACCGCTCGTCCACGAACGCTCATAAAGTGGTGAAATGTACTAACAGTAATAAGCCACTAGCTCTTAGTCCAAAGGAGAGTTACTCACAAACATACAAGTGGAGCTTATAAAAGCGTGTTTAAAAACAGTTGCAGTAAAACCTGTGAAGTTGACCACCTGTCTAAGTTGACCGCTTTTTTTCAGGCACGGAATTAGACCTTATCATATAAATCAACCTTTGTAAGTTGACCACCTGTAAAGGGCGGATACAAGGGAGGGGCGATGGGGGCGATCGCCCCTCCCTTGAGAGAGCGTGCACCGTAAATTTTTCCGAATTGAAGCTCTAAAATGCAAGTGTAGGTCGGTTTTTATGACGATAAGGAAAGGAATGGGGCTCAAATTTTCCGGCCGATAACTTTTCGGAATTTAAAGTTTTAAAATGGCAATTTTAAACGATTTTTGGCTATGTAAGAAGGACGCGTTTGGAGACCTTCCCTCGGGCATTTCCCAAAATTTAAGTCTTAAAGACTCGATTTTAGATATCTCTGGTAAGTGTTAGGTGACATAATGGGTTCAGTAACTTTCCTCAGGTAATTTTTCGAAACTGTTTCAAAAAACTCAGTTTTTAGAATACCTCTTTCGATGGAAAAGGTAAGCAGGTGGATTTGTGGACCTCCTTGGCTAAGTCTTTATATTTGAGATAGAAACGTTAATGCAGTCCCCCCCCTCCCGCTCCCAAACATGTGTAATTAGATATGTAGTTAAGGTAGAGAAAAAATTCAACCGCCCCCTCCTTAATTGATACACCACGTGACTTACAGTGTAACGCGGACAACACCGTATTTCTTGTAACTCCTGTATCCTAACTCGTATGGTGGGTAGCAAAGCCGACTGCCAACCCGAAGGTCTTGGGATCGAACCTGCAGTTTGAATTTTGCGTTTTCTAACTCTTGTTTATTCTACTGCAAAATTTTACAGTAACATAGGATTTTATCGTAAAAGTTACTGGCAACATGGATGCCAGTAACTTTTACCGTAAAATTTCAGGAATTTTTTTAACTGTGGGGTTACCCGCTAAGCGTCATTACCTTACTTTACCCTATATCTTAACTTTTTAGGCTTCAGCTGCATTTCAAGAAAACGTCAGAATCTTACTTTAGAAAAGAAAAAGAACTATTTAGTCCCCCCAAAATCCTTTTCTGCTAAATTCTCAGCTTAATGTGTTTTTTTCTTTGCTTTACAGGAGATATTCAGCTGCATGAAACCAGGAGCTTTCCTGCTGTTCATCGACAACGCAGCCGGTGGGTTTCTGGAAATGGTTCAACAGGTGGCTAAGCAATGCGGCATGCTCAGTGTCTTCGGGCCCCTCAAGCATTTCGAATACGAGGATCCAGCTTATTCCATGGAACGATTTGGTTATACGAGTCAGAGCCGATCCAAAATGTCTTTGCAAGTTCTGATGAAGCCACCGTTGCTCAAGACGGATTTGCCACGGGAACCCTCATTGGACGCCTACAGTGACGTCGATCCTTTGGTCAGAGATTTTGAGAGACAGTGCAGGGTGGATGGCACACCAGGAGTTTATGTTCAACCGACTCGAAGTCATTCCAATGGACCTGGCAGAACTGGTGGCAGGACGAGACAGTTCGATGAAGCACCAGAGGAAGAAATTGCTTGCTGTACTATAATCTAAAGAGCTTATCTCAAATTATCGCCGTTTAATTTCACTGTGGCCAAAGCTTAATTTTCATGGGAGCTGAGCTTTTCAATTTTATATAAATTTAAACATTTGAGACCAAAAGCAGGCTTTATATGCACGAAAATAGGTTTTGAGGACTATGGGCCTCATGCACTTCTTTAGTTAGAAATAAGCCCTGAACCAAAGTGTCTTTGCAAGTTCTGATGAAGCCACCGTTGCTCAAGACGGATTTGCCACGGGAACCCTCATTGGACGCCTACAGTGACGTCGATCCTTTGGTCAGAGATTTTGAGAGACAGTGCAGGGTGGATGGCACACCAGGAGTTTATGTTCAACCGACTCGAAGTCATTCCAATGGACCTGGCAGAACTGGTGGCAGGACGAGACAGTTCGATGAAGCACCAGAGGAAGAAATTGCTTGCTGTACTATAATCTAAAGAGCTTATCTCAAATTATCGCCGTTTAATTTCACTGTGGCCAAAGCTTAATTTTCATGGGAGCTGAGCTTTTCAATTTTATATAAATTTAAACATTTGAGACCAAAAGCAGGCTTTATATGCACGAAAATAGGTTTTGAGGACTATGGGCCTCATGCACTTCTTTAGTTAGAAATAAGCCCTGAACCAAAGTGTCTTTGCAAGTTCTGATGAAGCCACCGTTGCTCAAGACGGATTTGCCACGGGAACCCTCATTGGACGCCTACAGTGACGTCGATCCTTTGGTCAGAGATTTTGAGAGACAGTGCAGGGTGGATGGCACACCAGGAGTTTATGTTCAACCGACTCGAAGTCATTCCAATGGACCTGGCAGAACTGGTGGCAGGACGAGACAGTTCGATGAAGCACCAGAGGAAGAAATTGCTTGCTGTACTATAATCTAAAGAGCTTATCTCAAATTATCGCCGTTTAATTTCACTGTGGCCAAAGCTTAATTTTCATGGGAGCTGAGCTTTTCAATTTTATATAAATTTAAACATTTGAGACCAAAAGCAGGCTTTATATGCACGAAAATAGGTTTTGAGGACTATGGGCCTCATGCACTTCTTTAGTTAGAAATAAGCCCTGAACCAAAGTGTCTTTGCAAGTTCTGATGAAGCCACCGTTGCTCAAGACGGATTTGCCACGGGAACCCTCATTGGACGCCTACAGTGACGTCGATCCTTTGGTCAGAGATTTTGAGAGACAGTGCAGGGTGGATGGCACACCAGGAGTTTATGTTCAACCGACTCGAAGTCATTCCAATGGACCTGGCAGAACTGGTGGCAGGACGAGACAGTTCGATGAAGCACCAGAGGAAGAAATTGCTTGCTGTACTATAATCTAAAGAGCTTATCTCAAATTATCGCCGTTTAATTTCACTGTGGCCAAAGCTTAATTTTCATGGGAGCTGAGCTTTTCAATTTTATATAAATTTAAACATTTGAGACCAAAAGCAGGCTTTATATGCACGAAAATAGGTTTTGAGGACTATGGGCCTCATGCACTTCTTTAGTTAGAAATAAGCCCTGAACCAAAGTGTCTTTGCAAGTTCTGATGAAGCCACCGTTGCTCAAGACGGATTTGCCACGGGAACCCTCATTGGACGCCTACAGTGACGTCGATCCTTTGGTCAGAGATTTTGAGAGACAGTGCAGGGTGGATGGCACACCAGGAGTTTATGTTCAACCGACTCGAAGTCAGTCCAATAGACCTGGCAGAACTGGTGGCAGGACGAGACAGTTCGATGAAGCACCAGAGGAAGAAATTGCTTGCTGTACTATAATCTAAATAGCTTATCTCAAATTATCGCCGTTTAATTTTACTGTGGCCAAAGCTTAATTTGCGTGGGAGCTGACGACCAAACGGCACAAACTTGAAGGTCACGGATTTGGACGAAATTCTAGATGTAAGTCCCATCCCACTAGATATGAGTTCAGGTAAAGCGGTTTGACTGCATAGGTCCTAGTTTGGCCGCAACGAGGTTCCAAAGTTGCTAGTTTGACCCCCGAAATGCAATGGCATTTCCATTGGAATTTCAGACTTGGGCACAATTTTCGCTCTCCCAACATATTTGGCCTCCATTGTTAGTACAAAGTGTGGAAGGGAAACCACCTTTTCATTAATGGGCACTGTTTAAGTTACTTAAAAAGTCAAAACAATCTTATATTTGTGCTTTTTTATGTGCATGTGCAGCAAATCAGAACTTTTTTTTCTTCTCCCATTTTTTGCTTCTTATTGTAGAATATCTTTGCTAGCAGATGATAAATATACAGTTAAAGTAAACGTTTTCTATTGACAAACGATAAATACTTTTTACTAGCAAACGATTAATATAAAACGAAAATAATTACTTTCATTTGCAAACGATAAATATCCTGTAACTACAGTGGCTCCCAAAAGTCTTCGTACACCTACGACTTTCAATGAAATAGGCCCCAATCCATTGGTTAGAATTAATATTTCGGAATAGGTATTTCATTATAAAATCTATGATCCATTTTTAACAAAACTACATGAAAAGTTTTTAAAAAATATTAAAACTTAATTTTTTAAAAATCAAAAACCAAAAAGTGCCGGAAATTTTATCTCACATAAGTCTTCGTACACTTTATAAAATGTCTATATATTATTGAATAATCTAACTTTTGATTAAGTTATCAATTAGTAGAATATCAAACAGTATTCATAACACCTTTTAAACGTCTGGGAATAGATTTCATTCTTTTTCTTTCTTTTTTTTGCGTAATTTCTGAGTAAGTGTTCAACCACACTTCGAGTCTCACTGTTTCTAACTCTATTTTTGTCTTAAAGCCCTATTTTCGTAATCTAGCCTCCAGATATCTCTAAATACGTTACATTAAGTTAAAATCTGGAGATTAAGAGAGTATTTTCTAAACTTAAGGACAATTTTCGAGGCACTAGACGCAAACGTTGAAAACCGTGTGCTTCTTATCGTTATTTTGATAAAAAACGAAGTTGTTTCCAAAAACCAAATTTTTGGCTAAGAGTTCAAAATTGGTTTTTAAAATATTTATAGGAACAGCATGATTCATTATTTCATCAAAAAATTCCAAACTACCAAGTCCTGATGCTGATATGCACCCTCACGCTAGAACACCTCCACCGTCCTGATAAACTGATCCAAATAAGTTCTTAAGATTAAGTTCCTAATTTTTTCTTCTACTTACAATTATACAACAATTTAACCAAAAATGTTAAATTAATGTTTATTTGTAAGTAAGACATGATTCTAAAATGATTTTAGCTTATTTATCATTGATTTTGCGACGAAAAGCGTAAGCTTTCTGTTTTACGCACGAACAAGAAAATTTCTGCGGGAAGAGGTCCCATTTATTCCAGCTAATCAGAGAACTTGACGAACAATTTTAGGTGAAAATTTAATGTAAAAAGTTTCATTTAACTCTGAAGAAACTTTTACAACACTCAAATGTATATTTTTCATGATTTTTTTAACTTTAAATCTCCGACCACGTTTTGTCAACTTTGCCGGTTGACCTTTTCTTACCTTGTTTTCGGTCCGATTCCTTTCTTTAAAGCATTTCATCGAGCACTTTACTATACAACCAAATAAATTAACTAATTTAGAGACATTTCAAACCAATTTACCACTACTGTGGGAAAAAAATTCAAACTTTGAATGGTGTTTGCTGTTTTTTTACGAATACAAGCCTTTTTACAGTAATAAGCACAATATTAAGGAATAAATAAACAAAAAATTAAAGCCAAATGACTTATAAGGGTCAACACAATGCAAAAATATTAATAAAACGACATGATAATTTTAATCATGAATTTATTCGAAAATATTTGAGTGTACGATGACTTTTGTGGTGTGTTATTTCTCTGTCTCTTCGTTTTCTGACCCATTTCGAAAAAAAGATCCGTCAATATTTTGAAAAAACCAATGGGTTGTATTTAGAATGACATAGAAATGATGTGAAAAAATATTGAACTTCATATTCGAATTCAGTTTCGAGTTAGTTTGGTTTTACTAAAAAATTTCAAAGTGTATGAACACTTTTGGGAGCCACTGTATGTTATTTTGGCATTCAAGTTATTGAAATTAAAAGTAGTATCCAATTTAAAGTTGAAAACCACTTATTAGAAATTAGTATTCAACGTAATTAATTCACAGGTTAGTGCATACAAATGGCTCATACTGCAGTACAATAGCAGAAAAGTAGGTAAAGATGGTCATTCTAAAGAAACTTCATTGCATTCCTGGGTACAAATTATCAACTTTGGACTCTCGTTGCAATCGAACTAGAGCCTATGCAGTCAAACCGCTTTACCTGGGTTCATACCTAGTGAGAATTGACCTATATCTAGAATTTTGTCCAAATGCGTGACCCTCAAGGTCACGCATTTGGACAAAATTCTAGTTAGGTAGTGAGCTTTTCAATTTTATATAAATTTAAACATTTGAGACCAAAAGCAGGCTCTATATGCACGAAAATAGGTTTTGAGGACTATGGGCCTCATGCACTTCTTTAGTTAGAAATAAGCCCTGACTAAAGTGTTGTTTCAATTCTAAGAATGGGTGATCGGGATATCACGCCAGGAAAAATAATAGATTCACGACGTGTTATTCAGATTTGGATTAAAATCAGCAAGCTATCGGAACAAAGATTCAATACAAAACTACACGATAAAAATTCTTTTATGTATTGCATTTATTTACCAAGCTTCACGGAAACTTGGAAACTTTTTGAAATCTATATTGCTTTTATTCTGTACATCATTGAGGTCTTTTAAGTTGCAGCACATATAATGGATTTGGATCAGATATTTCGCCACGTTTTTCATTACGACATAAATATGAGCTAACGACTGACTATACGAAAGCATAATAAAGGGTGTCCCAAAATTAACGCAAGATTTGAATTTGCCACCATTTTTTCCATAAATTGTTGGCAGCCATGAAAAAAGAACAATTTGACAGTTGAGAGTTTAGGGTTAGTAAAAATGGGGTGTTATTGTACCATACAGCTAGAGAGAGTGAAACATTTCAATGACTGCATAAGGCATTTCCTAGTCGCGTACTCTCTCATTTCGGTGATCAGAATTAGCACCCTAGATCGTGTGATTTAACATTATTAAATTTCTTCTTATGGGGTTATTTGAATTCAAAGGTCTATGTCAACAAGCCCACAACCACCCGTGCATTACCGTGTTGCGATACCGAGCGCCAATAACAGTAACTGCTTGACCAGCCTCAACTTTCATTATTTTTGAAACAATTGTTCAATAATGAAAGCGCGTTATTGTATCGTATAACGATCCATTTTTTTAAACCCTAACCTCTCAGCTATCAATTGTTTTTTTTTTTTTTTTCAGAGATGCCAACACTATTTTGCACAAATGGCAACAAAATCAAATCTTGCGTTAATTTTGGGAAACTCTTATTAGAATCGATTATTTCAGAAAGGGCGTAAGTCCAATGGATTCCCGTAGGACTTGCGCCCTTTCTGAAATAATCAATTCAATAACAAGTTTATGTCGAAGTAATAGTTTTCGATTCGAAGAATCTCGTATGTCAATGACAGAAATTAAAGATGAATTGTTTTCAAACTTTGAAACTTTCGAGGAAGACAGAAGTTACGACAAAGAATTTTCCACCCCCTCCCCAGATCCGGCAGTTTTATTGCGACTGTTTTTTCTTTAATTAAAGAGCAGAAAACTGGCATCAAAGCTTTATCCAACAAAAAATTATTTTTGCATATTTGTTTTATCACAATACAAACATTTTTTTTAAAGATTATTAATAAATAGTGCGGGTTGGCTAATGGGATCTTTTGTTGGTTTTCTAAAATGTATTTTACGAATAGCAGCAACAAATAAAATATTTATGTTTTATACTTTTAAAAGCAAATAGTCTTTAAGAATTCGATCTAAAATTTTGGCGTTTTGATTAAGCCAACCTTTTTCTACCCAAGGGCTCCACACCTCATATTAAAATGATTCTCACAAGCAAAAAACACATAATTTTTTCTAAATGATTTGGAAGAGGAAAGAAAATTAAAAACCAATAATTGTTATCATAATTACTATGATTCTTTTATTAATGCATCTGTTTTTCAGAAACCAATTTCTGAATATTCGGCTCCAAGTATGTCAGATATGAAATTTATAATATTGTTTCATTGTGAAGTTTATAAATTTCTGAGTTCATTAAAAGCCTCTTAAAATGCTACCGAGTACTTTCCTCTCAAAAACAGACAGACGCTCTTTGTCATTTCCAGTCATTGACCACGTTAGCAGCATACGTGACAACAAGGACGAATTAGAGTTTTGTAGAGCAAAAGTATTTTTTTTTTTCATGCTAATAAGACTGGATTTGAAGTAATTGCAAATTCCAAAAAATTTTGCTCTGTGAGCTATCTACCTCAGAATAGAATTTTTGTCGCATCAACTGTATTTTTTTTTCTTCTGGCCAGAGAGCAAAACTCGGGGAAACTGATTAGAAAAGAGTTGTTTCAACTAGGATGTACTCCTTAAACTTCTATCCTCGACATGGAACATTGTGTTTCCTGAGAAGAAAATTTATTTTATAAATTAATGAACAAAAATAATATATAATTATATTTTTCATGTTATTTGAACTGGTACGGTTCCTTCTGTAAATTAATAGCTGACTGTATATTAACAACACTTTTAGGGTTGAGATGCAACATGAACATTACGTTCTTAATATTTAGCAAAAAAAAAAAATGTTGATCAAAATAAATATTTTTTTTCATTTTGGAAACACCGCAAACTTCTATTTTCGAATTCAAAACTTATGATTCTCAAAGAGTTAAATGGGATTATTTTTTAGCGAAAATGTATTAATAATTCACCTCATAGAATGCACCACTTGATTTGCTTACAGATATGTTGCAAATTTTGACAACAATTTTTAAAATGTTTCCTGCAATCTTAACATACCGGCCAAGACTTAGACCAATCACCGAGCAGCAGGCATCAGAGAAGCTTAGTAAGCTCGATACGTGATTGGTCAGGGGGCTTTCCGGGGTGTTAATCTTTGTTGTTGGATGTAATGCGTCACACTTCATTAACTCTTTTCTGAAAAAAAAATTGTGTCAGAAACTAATTAATATATCCAGAATTACATTTCTTCTGCGTTCTTCTTCCTCTTCTCGGAAATAAAAAAATTAAAAATCCACAAAATCCGTAAATTTTTTTAATTTAAAATAGCAGTTTGGCAACACAGATGGTGAAACATGAATAACAAAAGCAAATTTAATAGTACACGAAACTATTTTGTTAACAACATTACAACATTCAAGACAGTTTAGATAGTTGTTTAAAATTACAAAAGTACTTGTAGTTTTCAGTGACCTGATAAACGACAACCCAAAGCTACTAAGTATTGAAAAACCTTCATACCACTCAAGTTCCGACTGCTGTCTAAAAAACACAATGACACACTTGAAAGCTTGCTTGCGGTAGTCGTTTGACTCATTCTTGCTGTGGGGCAAGAGCGCACTCTTAATCATTTATTTGTTTTCGATTGCCCCTTTGAGTCTCTTCAAGGACATCTTGTCTCTCTTTAGAAAGGTCAGGACATACATCCCTTTTTAGAAAGATCACCTTAAAAGATAAGTAACTCCGGGGGCATAATTCATCTAGAAAGATCGCTTTAAAAGATGAGCCTCTCCGAAGATATCAATATTAAGTATATGCTACTTAGGAAAAATTACAAAGATCCTCTCCAAAGACATAGTGTCCCTCTTCAGAAAGATCGCTTTGAAGATGATCCTCTCCAGAGACATTTGCTCTTCAGAAAGATCGCTTTAAAGATGAGCCTCTCCAGAGACATTACCTCTTCAGAAAGATCGCTTTAAAGATGAGCCTCTCCAGAGACATTCCCTCTTCAGAAAGATCGCTTTAAAGATGAGCCTCTCCAGAGACATTCCCTCTTCAGAAAGATCGCTTTAAAGATGAGCCTCTGCAGAGACATATTGTCCCTCTTCAGAAAGATCGCTTTAAAGATGAGCCTCTCCAGAGACACTCCCTCTTCAGAAAGATCGCTTTAAAGATGAGCCTCTCCAGAGACATTCCCTCTTCAGAAAGATCGCTTTAAAGATGAGCCTCTGCAGAGACATATTGTCCCTCTTCAGAAAGATCGCTTTAAAGATGAGCCTCTCCAGAGACATTCCCTCTTCAGAAAGATCGCTTTAAAGATGAGCCTCTCCAGAGACATTCCCTCTTCAGAAAGATCGCTTTAAAGATGAGCCTCTGCAGAGACATATTGTCCCTCTTCAGAAAGATCGCTTTAAAGATGAGCCTCTCCAGAGACATTCCCTCTTCAGAAAGATCGCTTTAAAGACGAGCCTCTCCAAAGACATATTGCCCCTACTCAGAAATATTGTTTTAAAAGGCGAGTCTCTCCGGGGACAATTTGCCCTTCTTTGGTAAGGTGAGTAAAGTAAAAATGTTAACTTGCATCACACAAAAACTATTCTTTGGTAGTCCTTCCGAATGAAAAATATGGATGAATCATTTGGAAGTTGGTGCAGGAACGTAACCATATCCAAGTTGATTATCATTATTAACAGTTTCTTCTCCTTAAATTCGAAAAGAACAGCTATTGCTACGGTCAGGCTTCTATTTTCGAGCATTTGACATCGGCTCTGACTGGTAAGAGCTTTTTCTGAAGTAACTGATCAGGGTTGTAGCTGTGAGGTTTGATCCACATCTGGAAAGACACCAGCGTTTTCCACTGGCTTGGGCAACCAAATCGATCTACGTAGTAAAAGAAATTTTCGTGGCAGTAGTGTTCTACAGGACCATGCACAGTTAGCAACCCGTGGGACTCGGCCTGCTCTTGAAGCACCTGCAGGAAACCGCCGGCAGCGTTGTCGATGAATATCACAATGGCTCCGGGCTTCATACAGCTGAATATTTCCTGCAATGAAAAACATGTAGGTTCAGTCATTGAACTAGAAGGGTTCAGTTGGGGTAACTCCAGGGCTTAATTTGCATAGGAGCTCAGGCAGGGGCACCTCGAAGGGAAGGTCCAGGAACCTCCCGAAAATTTTCTTTAATCGCCAAATTTTGTCCGACGATTCGGCAAGTATTATTATAGCCATTAGCTTCTGTTTTAATTCTTAAATGCGCTGCAGTGCGGCGGGGTGGTAAGGCGCTGTTCTTCCGTGCCTTTGTCCAGGGTTCTGCCCCGCGGTAGCCAGTTGGTGGATTTTCGAGATGCAGAAAATCGCCAGCGCCCATGTCGGATGATTTTGCGGCATGTAAAAAATCCCTTGGGTATTCGTTTGGCTTAGAATGCCTTTGCAAAATTAAATCCCTTGAGCAGTCTCGCATCGATGAGAGCTCAGGTATCTCCATCTGGTGGAAACTGGGCGTCAAAGTTACCTGTGCCATATACATCCGCGCTTTAATGGTGACAAATGAAAGACTAGATGCCATATCGGAGGATCGCACAGGTGTGCAAAATGCTAAATAGCCCATAGAAAGAAGAAATAAAACTAAATTCTAAATGTCTCTTTTCATTATGTATGCTCGTATTTTATCATTCGGCAAAAGTTGGAGTTTCACTTGGCAAATTGAGAATTTTCCCCATCCTAAAAAGTTTGAGTTTGGGGCGTCTCCGAGCATTATCCTATTTGCGCATCAAAATAAGCACTTTTAAAAGTAAAAGGGCTTTGCTCCTCTCAGAGGTCAGAGTGGGGATTTTTAAAAATGTAGGACCAAATTTGGATAAAATTTTAGGACAATAAATAACAAAAAAGGCAATCAAACTTTACTAATTTGAACATATGCTTATTGTCAACGTTGCTAGGACCATAACTTCTCCTTCTCCCGGGGGGGGGGGGGGGGGTTAATAACATTTTAAAAACTTTTTAAAAAATAAAACTTATTAAAAGTACTAGCAAAATTGTAATCAGGGTTTGAAATAGCCACTTACGGGGGGGGGGGGGGAGGTCTCTCGTAAGCCCAGATTTCAGGAGAGATTTTCACTAATTTTATTTATTACAAACTTCTTTATCAGTCATTCCATGTCAACTGACCTAATTTTTCAAATCGTCCCCACTCGACCATCTCCGATTTGGATAAAATTTTATAGAGGCGTAGAGATGCCTTTGAAACTAACCTATGCAAATTTTCAGCTTCCTAGATCCAAATCCTGAGGATCTAGGATCTCCGAAAAATGGGATCCAAGATGGCGGATTAACTTTTTGTGCCAAATTGCCAAGTTTACAGGAAATTTTATTATACTGGAAGCCTGAAATTAAAGGCGCTTAAAGTATGTTTGACTGTTAGAATATTCAGAGTTATAGAGCTTAAATATCTACTAGCTGCGTGCCCGGCGTTGCACGGGCTACCTAAAAAATGTAAGAGCAGTCCAGTTGATGCTTTTGTAGTACACTGACACTAGTTTCTAACGCGTTAAGGAATAAATAAATGCGCGTAAAGCAAGGTTTGCAAAACACCAGTAAAACATATTTTTGCCAAAACACCTCATCAACGTTAATAATCGTTATCAATGATACAAGTTATGAGTACATTTTCAGTCAGCACAAAAGGGGAAAATATATGCATTATCAACTATAATCTTTACTCACGTTAAACTGAATTACATCTGATAGACTATATCGGAAATATTTATGCACAATAACAATCCGCTTTTTACATAAAATAGTCTACTACCCGGCGTTGCCCGGGTGTTTATTAATGCAACATACCACTCAGATAAATATTTGGATGGATTCTATCCACATGGTCGTACAAGAATTACATCAATCCGTTTTCCAGGTACAAACCCTCAAAGAACTCAAATAACTTGTAAATCACTCATTTACTTTACGACGTGCACGGTCCTCCTCGAAAATGAAAGTTATGTCATGTGACGCGTATTTAACAATCAGGCTTGAACAAAAAAAAAAAAAAAAAAAAAAAAAAAACAGCAAAATTTTGCTGCAGATTACGGCAAAATAATCGAAAAGTAAACAACTTAAACACCCTGATTACAGGAAAAGCCTTAAAACAAAAGCCTAATTTTATTTCTTTATATTCGAGAAAAAAAATGGCAACAGATCTTTCATCTCAATGATTTTCTTCACCGCTATACATTTTAATAAAAGCGTTGTTGCGGAAAGTTGAGATGAAGCACTGAATAATAATTTGAATGGAGGAAAGCCTTCGAAAAATAGGGATTTGATTTTGAAATCTAAAAGTCATAATTAATAGTTTTTAATTGATATCTCCGCTAATTATTATCAGAGGATTATGTTAAATAGCCAAACATGAAGACGGGAAGATGACGAATCCATCGATACCTGGTTCGATGGTCAGTTCACCGTCGTTCGGGAGAAGAAGCTTGGACATAGATAGATAGATACTCAGATTTTATATGTATAAGACTAGCTGCGTGCCCGGCGTTGCACGGGCTACCTAAAAAATAAAAGTTATGTCAAGTGACGCGAGTTCAACACTCAGGCTTGAACCAAAAAAAAAAAAAAAAAAGTCAGTGTAGTTTTGCGGCAGATTGCGGAAAACCCCCCGAAAAAGTAAACAATTTAAATCCCCTGATTACAGGAAAAGCCTCAAAACAAAAACAAGAATTTTACCTGTTCATATTCGAGAAAAAGAAATGGCAACAGATCTTTCATCTCAATGATTTTCTTCACGCTGTAAATTTTAATAAAAGCGTTCATCCGGAAAGTTGAGTTGAAGCACTGAATAATAATTTGAATGGAGGAAAGCCTTCAAAAAATAGTGATTTGATTTTGAAATCTAAGAGTCATAATTAATAATTTTTAATTGATATCTCCGCTAATTATTATCGGAGGATTATGTTAAATAGCCAAACATGAAGACGGGAAGATGACGAATCCATCGATACCTGGTTCGATGGTCAGTTCACTGTCGTTCGGGAGAAGAAGCTTGGACATAGATAGATAGATAGATACTCAGATTTTATATGTATAAGATTTTCTAGAAGATATTGTGATTTAAAGTGGCTATCAAAACCGTTCAAGTGAAAAATAGCCCATTTTCAAAGCGCTATAGCTCAAGTTTGTCACCTCGCATCTTCTTTTCGTTTATACCATTAGAAAGAACACATTTTTTCCTTTCAAATTACGTTTTTTCTTCGATGGTGTTCTTTCGAATAAGGATAAAAAAAAACGAGTTTGAAATTATATCTGTCGTAACGAATTGCCATGTTCAATCTCAGATTACGGGACATTTTACAACACTGGAAGCCTGAAATTTTAGGAGCTTTAAGTACTTTTGGTTGTCAACATGTTCTAGTATTTTCGTGAATTTGAGTTCATTAACTTTTGTGTAGCACGTATGCAAAGTCTGGACAAAACGCAGCTGAGAAACGTTTTCCTGGATTTTAAAATGTCATTAATTCTAAACAAAAATGATTCAAATGCTCGAACTTCGTAATTCTATTGTCAATAAGCATGTTTTTAATGGGTTATAGTTGCAGAGCGTAAATATTGATTTTCTTAGAGATATTGGCATCCAAAGTGGCTATCAAAATAGTTCACATGAAGAATAGCCTGTTTTCAATGCCCTGTAGCTCAAGTTTGTCACCTTGCATCTTCTTTTCGTTGGTACCACGAGATAGAACATATTTTTTCCTATAAAACTAATTTTTCTTTTCGATGGTGTTCTTTCAGATAAGCGGGAAAAAATGAGCCTGAAATACTATTTGTCCTTAGCGAGAAAATCTCGTTCTACAATAAATAAAGAATGGTGAATGCCGTGGACAACCGACTTATAGGGATTTTGCAACTGTTATAAGTCAGAAATAATTTTTATTAATCATTTAAAAAGATATTTTGCAAATGAAATATGTTTAAAAAAAAAATATATATTATTCTGTCTATTGTATCACTTCCTGAACAAAATATTTTTCTTATCCTAACATATTTAATTTACAACAGAAGTTTTTAAATGATTAATTAAAAAAATAACAGTCGCAAAATCCTTACAAGTCGGTTCTCGGTTGTCACGGCATTCACCATTCTTTATTTATTGTAAAACGAGATTTTCTCGCTAACGACAAATAGCATTTCAGGCTCATTTTTTCCCGCTTTTTTGAAAGAACACCATCGAAAAGAAAAATTATTTTTATAGGAAAAAATATGTTCTATCTCGTGGTACCAACGAAAAGAAGATGCAAGGCGACAAACTTGAGCTACAGGGCATTGAAAACAGGCTATTCTTCATGTGAACTATTTTGATAGCCACTTTGGATGCCAATATCTCTTAGAAAATCAATATTTACGCTCTGCAACTATAACCCATTAAAAACATGCATATTGACAATAGAATTACGAAGTTTGAGCATTTGAATCATTTTTGTTTAGAATTGATGATATTCTAAAATCTAAGAAAAAGTTTCTCTGCTGCGTTTTGTCAAGACTTTGCATACGTGCTACACAAAAGTTAATGAACTCAAATTCACAAAAATACTAGAATGTGTTGACAACCAAAAGTACTTAAAGCTCCTAAAATTTCAGGCTTCCAGTGTTATAAAATGTCACGTAATCTAAGATGTAACAAGGCAATTCGTTACGACAGATATAAGTTCAAGCTCGTTTTTTTATCCTAATTCTAAAGAACGCCATCGAAAAAAAAACTTATTTTCAAAGGAAAAAATGTGTTCTTTCTAATGGTATAAACGAAAAGAAGATGCAAGGTGACAAACTTGAGCTACAGCGCTTTGAAAATGGGCTAATTTTCACTTGAACGGTTTTGATAGCCACTTTGAATCACAATCTCTTCTAGAAAATAGATGTTTAAGCTCTGTAACTGTAACTCATTAAAAACAAGCACTTTCACAATGGAATCACGTAGCACGAGCTTTTGAATTATTTTTGTTCTGATTTTATTACAATCTAAAATTCAGGACAAAAAATATCCCATCGCATTTTTTCGTAAGTTCACGCGCATACCACACAAAATCTAACGATCTCAAATTCACAAAAGTACTTGAATATACTAGCGGTCAAACATACATTAAGCGCCTAAAATTTCAGGCTTCTAGTGTCAAAAAAATTCTTGTAAACTTGGTGTAAACTTGGCAATTTGGCACCAAAAGCTAATCCACCATCTTGGATCACATTTTTCGGAGATCCTAGATCTTCAGGATTTGCATCTAGGAAGCTGAAAATTTGTAAGATTAGTTTCAAAGGCATCTCTACTCCTCTATAAAATTTCATCCAAATCGGAGACGGTCGATTGGGGACCACTAGGCAGGATTGCCAGATTTAAGAACGGTAAATACGGGACAGGCTTCTAAATGTGAAAAGGGGAGGGGGGACATTTTTGAGATTGAGTGCAATTACTGGTTATGGTGTATTTTTAAGGAGTGATAAACAACAATTGTTTTATAGCTTTCCGAAGATTCCTCTCAGTATGTTTATGGGTGAGCACAATTTTGGAGGAAATATATCTCAGAGAATAAAGCAAGCAATAGAACGATGTTCAGTGTACAGATCGACGTTGATAGGAACAGGTGCTAATTAGTTTTTTTTGCTATAAGAGAAACAGTGCAATCGAAAACATTTCTTATTAAATGTGACTACTTTATCAAAAATAGTGCAGTGAAACCTGTGTAAGTTGACCACTTGCGGTGCACTATTTTAGTGCCCAACTTAAACTGCTGGTCAACTTATAGAGGTTGAATTATATGATATAGATTTAATTCTGTGCCTGAAAATAGAGGTCAACTTAGACAGGTGGTAAACTTACAAGGGTGGTCAACTTTACTGGTTTTACTGTAATGAAAAGAAACGTGGAGCAAAAATTATTTTTTGATGCCAGACCAGCCAATGTTGAAATCTGAATGAGTAAGCCTCATGGCCTGCCGCTGAAACAAAAACGAAAGAACCAAATAAAAACGATAACAATTTTTGCATTTGCAGGGGCCAATCCAGGATTTTTTTCTCGCTACCTATTTTTGTGAAAGTATTGCATCATTCTATTTTTGTGAAAGTTTTTTTTTTATCAGCATTTTTTTTTTTTTTTTTTGAAATTTTAGAGGCATCCTAATTTTTGTAAAAGAGAAGTAGAACAAGTGAAATTTTAGTTCGAAAAGTGTAAATGTCATCTAGTATTATTTTTAACAGGTTTCATTTTTTGGGGAGGGGGAGCTAAAAACCTAAGAAGTACGAAAAATATCATCATAATTTCAGCTTAATGGGCTATGTACTGTGTACAATATAGGAAATTATGAGAAAAACGGTTTCCCAAAACAGATGTTGAAAGATTGCAATAATATTGCATAAATACACTTTGGCGAGAAACAACTAAAAATTAGTTAAAGTGCTACAAAAAGTTTTCTATTTAAGCGATTGTTCATATAAACCTGCTTAGAATTTTATTTTATGAGTAAATTTTGTTTTAAACAGAGAAACAAATTTTATATTTTAAAATGCGAATTTTTGTGAAATTTTCGATGTTTTTGTGAAGCCACTGATTTTATAACTTGATTTTTGTGAAAGTACCGATTTCAAAACAAGATTTTTGTGAAGGTACCGAAAAACGGTAGTAAAATCAGCCTGTATTGGGCCCTGATTTGCTACCAAATTATTTTCTTTTTGCTCTTTTTTTCACATGTTTTTTTTTTCCTTAAAACAGGGTGGCGACAGAAACTGTGAAAAAAAGTTCCCTGACTTTTCCCTGATTAAGTTCATCAAATTTCCCTGATTTACGTTACCAATGATAATGATTTTCTTTCTTTGCTCTACTTGAAATCTATTGTATGTTAGTATAAAATGCAGTATTTTAAACGTTTTAAGTTGTGTAAAGTTGTTGAACTAAAGATGTATTTTTAAAAAATGCTGCTTTTTTTAATAAAATGGTTAAAAAAACATATCGTCAATTTTTTTTTTTTGGGGGGGGGGAACCCCTACAAAACAATATATTAAATTTTTTTACATGGAAAGATTATAGAAAATTTAAAAAAAAAAACTTTACTTCCAGAAACCACTTAGCATAAGAATTTTAAGAAACTATTAAAATCACTCTTAAAAACATATGTGTATTTATGATGGAACTAAAAAGTAATTGAAATTATTCTGAACTAAATTTTCAAACTGTATATTAATTGTTGCAAGAATAACAAGCAATAGTGAAAGAATAGAAGTAATGTCGTTATTCTTAGATAACTATTGACATATTTATGCAAAACAAATGAAACCATTTGACATCCATTCATAGGGAGCTTTTCTCTAATCAATAACATAGGTTTTAATGAATGAATAGAGCATTTTAACAATAAAAAAAAATAAAGATATTTATTTAAGTACACAAGTTAACTCTATTTCAAATGATTTCAGTATGTAACAGAAAAAAAAAATCTTAGCTTGCTTTAGTAACAAACAACTTTGAAATGCAAGAAAAAAAAAAGAAAAAAAAAAGCAATTAGTTAATTTTAAAATATATTAAAGAAGAATACAACCTGGTTATAAAATAAAAGAATCACTTTAGTCTGAAGAAAAGAAAACCTTTATAATACACGGTTACAACAAGTAGTATAACGGCAAAAAAACAAAAGTTTTTTTACTGAAAGTTCAATTTTAGCAATTAAATTAAAAACGCGAAGAAGTAATAACTTTTAAGCTTTTATAATATTAGTTCAAAAACCAAAGGTTTCTTCTTGAAATCGTGATTACAGTACGCTAGTTACTTCAAGACAATGGAATAAAGGAAAAGGAGCTAAGGCATTAATGAAGGCTTCCTCTTTGCCTGTATGGCTGTTTATTTTACGTAGCATTGAAAGCATAAAAAGAAATTTCAAGCTAGGTAAAATAAACAACCTAACAGACACAGAAGCAATCTTAGGAAGTTCATCCTGTGGTTAATAAGTAAGATTCAATACTTTGACGTTGAGGAAAAAAGATGCACAAATATGCGGCAGTGTATAGTCGCACCTCATTAATTTTACTTTTTTTTTGAACAGATAATTGGTGGAAAATGCGTAGGGAATTAGAGTACTTAATTTTGTAAAGCAAAAAAAAAATTTCTTCATAAAATCAATTTTTCCTGATTTTTTGTTATTTTTTCAAAATTCCCTGATATTTCCCTGACTTTTCCCTGATTAATAAAGTTCCCTGACTTTTCCCTGATCTCCCTGATCTGTCGCCACCCTGTAAAATAATGTCTCGTTTTGTAAAATACTGTTATTAGCCAGAATACGGGACTTTAGCCGTCCCGTATGGATGTTCCCCGGGACAATTTTTCAAAATACGGGACTGTCCCTTGAAATCCGGGACGTCTGCAACCCTGCCCCTAGGTCACTTGACAAGGAATGACTCTTGTACAACTTTAGTTATGCATTTTAATGTCCTATTTTTCGATCCAATTAAGGATTTTGAAGCAACATGATTTTTAACAATAAGCAACAAAAAGTACCCAAAATGGGCCAAGCAAACAAATGATGGCATGTAATAAAAGTATTTATTACTAATGCGCCACATTGGCAAAAAGGTTGTAAAACAAAAATATACAGAGCGGAGTGCTAATCAAAAATGGAAATAAGTATTGAAACTCTAGAATCTGGAAACTACGGGAAATGCCAAATTCCGTATACGTACATGAATTTTCCGGATTGTTAAATGCTTAAAAATGCGTCATATATTGCATGTAATAAGGCTACAAGAAATGAAAAATCTAAATTTTATTGATGATGTTCCTGAATACAAACAAAAATTGCAATCGCCGAAACGAACAAAGAAATCGCTATTTCGAAAACGACGCTTTACGAGACTTGTGGATCGCAAAAACCAACAAGTATCATGACACGATTTAGTAAATAATGTATTTCTGACTTCTGATTTAAATTTACTTACCTAATCTTCTAAAAATTCTATTTCTAAGAGTCGTGCTATTTTTAAAACAATTCCAAAATGGCTTTAGTTTGAAGAATTTCCCATTTTTTAACACGCTTTTATTAGCTTCAACTCCATTGGCGACGTCAGCTGAAATTTATTGGGGGGGGGGGGGGGGACCATTCTGACTCTGTCATTTTCAAGTTGTGTTAAGAAAAAAATTCGTATATATATATATATATGAGACAAAAATTTGACATCAAATAGAAATGGGTTTACATTTAATACAATAGTACTTCTAAAAGATTACAGCTTGATTTACATAATTACACAATAAGAAAAAAAAATTAAATACCAACAAATACATTTTTTCTATGCTGCACATGGCATACGAATATCCGTGCTATTTTTTGTGATCAATTTCGTCCAAGATGTTTTTGTGAACGTAACATAAAGCAACATGATTCAACCGCTTTCATGTCATAGTCGACCTTAGATACAATTTCAGCTTTCTCAGCGCACTGAAGCTTCTTTCAACTTTACTGACGAAGGGCGGCACACCAAGAGTAGCTGCACCAAATTTTCAACATTTTGAAACAGTGGACAACTGAATTAACCGTTCTTAATAAAATGAAATCATCAAAACGAAATCCAACTTTATTGAATCAGCCGCTTTATGGAATCAAAGCTGTTTAGAACAAATGATGGTGATGCTATTGAAGGAAAAATTCGGAAGGCCTTCTAAGGAAATTTTTAGAAATGGAAATCTTAAAAACGCCATTATAAGCTATATTTGTCGACGTTAGTGTAATCAAAGGAATGAGACTTTAAGTTGCTTCCGATGGCTTTTTTTTTTTTAATAGAGCGAAATCCATCACCCCTCCGCCCAGTTTTTCGAAACTGAAGTTCTAAAAACGGTTTTAGACTAACTTCGATGATGTTACGGGCAGGGCGATTCTGGAGCTCTCCCCAAAACTATTTTGAAATTCAAGTCCTAAAAAGCGAAGTTTTAAGGAGGTATTCAGTTGTATTAGGTGGAGGGATTTAAACGTTCTCCACCTTAAATTTTTCGAAAATGTAGTTTTTGATTTTTTAGATTTCATATGGGAGCAGTCGGACCCTCGTCCAAAATTTTTTCGTAATTGAAGTCTTAAAAGTGCGACTGTGGACCATACTTGGTGACGTTATGAGTTCGGCCGTTTTTTCAAAATTGAAGTTCCACAAAAGCAATCTTAAACTATTTACGATGCTTTCAGAAGGCAAGGCGTTTAGTAATTGTTCCCTGGAAATTTTTCGACATTGAAGCCTTAAAAACGAGGTTCGAGAAGCTCTTTAATGGTTTTAGTGGGTGGAGGGTGATTGCGAAGTGTAGCATTTTGAAGATTTTCTAACTTTTAGACCAATAGGAAAAAGGAAAAAAATGGGACGGGGGGGGGAGTGAAAGAAATAGGGGTAGTTGGACGTAATTACCTGATCAATAGTCAGTAACTTTTTATTATTTTTTATTTTAAGGTTATTTTCAAAATCAATTCAGATTTTTTCCCAACATTAGGCAAATTTTTGAAAGGAGGAGTTCAAGAATCCTCCAATGAAAGGTAAAAAGCAAATTTCAGGTCATCTTTGGAGACATTTAGACGTAAGGAACGGTTTTAGGAATTTTCCTCCGAAACTTTTCAAAGTTGAAATCTTAAAGGGGCAATTTCAGACTATTTTTGGTAGTAACCTTAGTGAAAGGGTGTTGGTTCGGGGACCCTCCGCCAGAAATGTTTTGAAATTGATGTCCGAAAAAGGCCTAAATAAATGCGTTTTTAGGACATCAATTTCCATTGTTACTAAAACCGAACAACTAAAACTTATTTTAAATTTCTTGCAGGGGACGAGAGTTAACGAGAGAAACATTTTGAATACCCTTCTTTTCAAACCGACTTTTTCTTAAAATAACTTCGCTTCCCCAAGATATGTTCTTTTCTTGAGTAAGGGGTACGGATCCCCTGATCGCTTCTGAATACCATTGCCAATTGCCATCTAATGCAGGGTTCCCAAAATTTAACGATTCGCGGCACTCATTGAAGAATTAAAATTTTCTCACGGCATCCTAATCTAGTTTTATATACATATTATTGTTACCATAGGCACTTTGCGGCAGTGGCGTAGCGAGAAAAAATTCTTGGAGGGGGTTAATTTTTTCTGAAGTTTAAAAGTTTAAAGTAAAGCCATGCCCTCAAATTAATGCACACATACACACACACACATATATATATATATATATATATATATATATATATATATATATATATATATATATATACCGTCATAAAAGCTATTAGCTCATAAACAGAACCCTTCAGGTTCGACTGAAAAATGATTTTTTGGGGCTCATGGGGGGGGGGGGGGGGTTCTGACCCCCCTATCCCCCCCATGGCTACGCCACTGCTTTGCGGCACCCATCACCTCTTACTGCGGCACCTAGTTCGGAAATCTGATCTAACGTATTGTAATTATTATTATGACTATATATTTATTTATTTATTTATTTATTTATTGTAGCTAAAAGTTTGGAAATTATTTGTGAGCAACTAAAAACAAAAATAGCTACCTTAATTTTTGGATTTTTTTCCCAGATTTTGGAGGAGGCCCGGGCCCCCTCAGCCTCTCCCTTATATACGCCCTTGGTGACAGGCCTGCCTTGAGAGGCACACCCCACAGATTGAAAAGTATTGTCCTACACCGAGAACAAACAGCATTTGGTGTATAATTGAATTCTGTTCAGCGAACGATGGGAAAGAGATAGAGAAATGAACTGCTTTTTTCTGACCCGTGACAATAAGTTTTAAAATGGTTATTTCAATAAAATTTGTTCAGTAAAGCAGGATTATTAATGGATAATTTTCTGTTAAGCTTTAATAACTAAAAGGAGTATTATTTATTTCATTAAAATTTATAAAAGATGAAACATTTCAAAAAAAAAAAAGAAGAGAAAGTTGAACGCATTAGCTCCGATAGGACTCATAATGTCAAAATATTGACTGTAAAGTATACCTGATTAGCAGGAATTCAGGGGCTACTCGATTGGAGGTCACTGTGAACTTTCATAAACTTTCCTTTAACAGAAAATTTTGTCTGACGAGTCTTCAAACTTCGAGTAGTTTTTTGTGAAATATTGCATTAAAAAGATATTCTCATCAGATGTAGTGATGTGGGTAATTAGGAATTTCATTCGGAAAATCGAGAAATAACCCCATCTGAATAGTATAAAATCGGGGACCCCCTGCATGTATTACACTAAACAGAATGGTACTTAGCTATCACGGTCTTTTGACTTTTTGAAGATGGTTCCGTGGATGTTGATGATGATTTAGTAGTTAAAAATTGCTCAGATTCATTTGATGTAGAAGGTTTGCTACATTTTCCCGTTTCAAGCCACATCTCCATAGCCGTAATCGAATATGTAAAAAAAAAGTATTTTTACCAAAATAGGAGCGCTCTTCAGGTCACTTACTCTCAAGGAAACCAAAAGACCACATGAAATTATCTTTATTTTTTTCGGAACGTTTCCCAATGGGGAAGCTCCTTTTTTTTCAGTCTTTTTTTTTTTCTTTTTTTTCATCTTGCGCTTCTTTTTTCGTTGGTCTATCGGAAGTGACATCAGAGTATCCATCGTTATGCTGGTTTACGATTTGCTTTTGAAATTGTACGTTAATTTTTAGACTCCTCCTCTTTTTTTTTTTGTAACGTAACGCTTTTTTAGTCAAATTTGAGATGCCGCAAACACATTTGAGAAACCGCACTTCGGTAAGGTACTTTGAAGCCACGTGTTGAATAATGCCAAACACATGACACTTCCTTTCCTTTTCTACCCCAAACTTAACCTTTGGTCTTCTAAATTTTTGTGCATCCTTTGGCCAGGGTGTTGTTGCCAGCTGCAAAAAACCGCCAGAGAGGTCTGGTGTCTCATTTTGTTTGGGTAACATCGGGGTCGCTATAAATTGAATCGAATCGGAGAAACAAACACTGCAAAGCGCGAAACAGAAACCTGGAAGCGCCGAGAAACGAGATAAGAAAGAAAGGGGCAGAAACTCAGATCCCCGTCTGACTTCTGTTGACTTATTAGCACGAGAGTCGTAAAAAAGGGGGGAGGAGAGTTGCCCATCTAGTTTCAGTATCTCAAAGTTGTTTCCCCTAAATAGCAACAAATACGCTGGAATGACTTTCAAGCTGGGGAGGCCGGCGACACGACTATGGATGGTGTGCGCAGAGTGCAGAACAATGGTTTGTCACTGGAAGTTCACTTTCCGACTTTCCGTTCACTATACACATCACCTATTTTGTTTTTTTTAGTTCATTTTTTTCAATGTTCATTTCGTTTTGATTGATATGATTTTACATGGTAAATTATGTATTATGCAACTGTTTAAAGTCTTCAAAGCAAAATAAATTTCCTCAAAATAATGAATTTCATCTTGACAATTATCGAGGGGGTCCGATTTTCAAACATTGAGAGGGTCCGGTCCTCAAATATTGGGGGGGGGGGGGGGGGGGGGGTTCGGACCCCTTGGACCCCCCCGGCCGCGACGCCCATGGCTTCAACTGTATGTATGTATGTATGTATGTATCTTGTAACGGAATCTTGCAGTTCAAATTTCGCCCACTTCCTGCGATCGGATTCTTTTGAAATTTGGCACGTGACCTCAGACCCGATGACAATGCAATATTCTATAATCAAATTAATTAATTAACCCCTTTAATTGTTAGTTTCCTCTAATTTTAATCAATATTTTTGCATAAATCCAACTATGAAAAAGGAAAAATTTAAAAAAAAAATACATTAAAAAATGCTCGCAAAATTTACTTAAAAATATCTACTAAAACCTTTAATTTTTCTGCATCAGACAAAATTTGTTCCAATGTCCCAAGGTAATTAGAACATGAAATATAATTGTTTTTAACTAATTTCATGCCAAAATTTAGGTGAGCCTTCAATTGGAAATTCATTGCTGATCAGACCATTGTTGAACAAAACTTTTATTCAAATGCATCTCAAATTTTCAAAGTAACTTTAAGATATTACTTTGCACTCGTTTTATAAATAATTTCGTCAATTCAACTTTTACGAAAAGAAGTACTAATTGCAATTTTGCCTGATAATTCTCCAACATAAGACCAAAAAACAGAAAAATAAAATAATAGTTTAAGAAACTAAAAAAACACGCTTTCGTGGCAAAATGAACTAAAAAGTGAAAAATAATCTTTGAATGATAGCAGTTGACCAATCACTTAATTTTAATGTAATACAAAAAAGCGTGGGGGGCTTCTTATCAGTTGTCTTGAATTTCTTCCATTTGTTGTCCAAGCAAAAATGTAAATAGACAGCGCCCCCCGCTTTTTTGTACTACATTAAAATTAAGTGATTGGTCAACTGCTATCATTCAAAGATTATTTTTCACTTTTAAGTTCATTTTGCTACGAAAGCGTGTTTTTTTAGTTTTTTAATTACTAGTTTAAATGAAATTGTCTGTATTTTAAACAAGCTAATACAATATTCTAATTCAGTAGCCAGGGCTAAGGCAAAAATACGTGAAATGCACGCCAACTCAGTTAATTCCCGCCGAGGACTGCAGTTCCGTGCTTATTAGCACTCATCAGCCCGGCATAGGAGTGACTGAGCCGGTTTTGACTGAACTGGTTGTGTATTTCACAATATTCTAAGTTTGTTTTGTAGTAAACGAGTTGCAACAGTTTCCTTTTAAAGCATACAAGTATTTTGATAGCTGTTATATCTGTACGAAATTTTGAAACTGTATGGGATTTTAAATCTACTTGAAGGTTAAAGAAATTATTTTATATACTTTTAAGCTTGTTTTTAAAACATGGTAAATTAAAACTTTTTGATTATATTAATTATTTACAAAAAACTGTCTAGTAATATAGGATGGTCAAAGATTTGCAGAATAGGAAAAATTTCGATTTTTCAAATTTTATTTTTATATGATAGAGTAAAATGTATGAACATCATAGGTGAAAAAAAAATGTGATACGATAAGTATTTTTTTTTTTAATTAATTTTTAAAGTTCAAGCAATTGTGATGTCAAATGGCACAGGAAGTGACGTCAAGCGCTCTTCCGCCGCGGGAGAAGCCGAAGGACGTACAGTTGGCTTCGAAGATGAAAAGTAAGGCTTACCTCCTCGCGTTTTTGGAACATTTAACCTCTCATCCTCTCGGAAATATTCGAATACCATCATTGATGTTACTTGAGGAAGCTTATTAGTTTGTGCTTTAACGAATCCAGACTCCATAGTGTGTTCAAAAGGATTATTGAATATCTAAAAAATAAAAATATCAGCGCGCTCAAAATGTCCGTAGCGAAAACAAGGGATCTTCGGCGGAAGGCTGCCCATTAGTGCCCTGTGTCGTAAGCTCGTGACGTTTCAGAAGAACGCACTTTTGCGCGTGGATTTTTAAAAATTCATTAAAAATCAATCACGGTGTTTTAAAATTTGGCGAGGGTGAATTTTTTAGCTTTGAGGGTCAATTAATATCCAATAGTCAAAATATTAACATTTAATAGGTTGCAACTTCCCTATTGTAATATTGATTCAACATCAACATGCAGTTAAAATTTTTTGATACAGTTGCCTTTTTTGATCGTCTGTAAACTTCAAAACTATCTTAAATATCATGTGAGCAAGACAAGACCAAAAAAAAAAAAAAAAAACCAGTATGACAAGATTTATCGCTTGCAAACAGTCATCTACATAAAAATTATATAATAAACCAGAAATGAGAAACATTAACTAGTGCCTTTTTTTATCCTCTGTGAACTTCTACGAAATGACTGTAAATAACGTTTGCAAAAAAAAAAAAAAAAAATCAATATGATGTAAAAGATTTGTCATCTGCAAAAAAATAAAATGCAAAAGTGTATAGTCCGAAAGAAAGAAAAAAAAAAGAAGTGCAAAATGATAGAATCTGTCAAACAAATAAATAAAATAAAAAAAAAAAAATTATCAATTCCAAAAAATTTAAAAAAAAATAAAATAAATAAATAACCCTAGTAAATATTTGAAAATAAATGACAAAATAAAAATTAAAAAATCAAAAGAAAAACTACGATACAGCTAAGGCTAAGTAAAAATTAATTGGCAATCTTGATCAGGTGTGCCTCCTCCTTAAGAGAAGGCCCCCCCCCCCAAAAAAAAGAGAAAAATACCCCTTAAAGAACCCCCCTCCCCCCTCCCTAGATGGGCAACACTGTCTTGATTTCTCGATATATAAATGAACTCTTAAGAGTCACTGAAGTGCGAAATCGTAATTACGACCCCGAGAGCTAAAAATAACAAGAAGTTCCGTCTAGAACTAGACGAGCCTACTTTCCCGTATACCCATACTACTTTCTAGTACCTGATCAATATTCTCAAAAATAGCTAAAATCGCAAATTTTTTCAAACATATTTTTTTTAATATTTTAAGCTGATTTCTAGGAATAAAATATTCCTTACTTTTCTTCAAAAAAACGAACAAATAAAATAGCAGCACCTTTTAAACAAAGCAGCTAATACACTTCTTTCCATTAAAAAATTTTTTTAACAGCTTTTAAAACGAAAAAATAATAATAAGTTCATTAAAATAAATACATCATATAAAAAAATCGTTTCTTTTTCCCCTGTTGCCGAAAATAATTTTTTAAACGAATTAATGCACTTACCAAAATAAAAAAAAAACAATAAAATGTCAACTTAAAGAAATAATTTTCATTGTCAAAAAAAAAAAAAAATCGTCTGCGCATATTTTTCGAGTTTATTCACCGAAAACCAAATACCTAAATTAAAACTTTAGCGTGAAAATAAAAACAAATCATATCAAAAATAATTATTTCACAGTTAAAACCACAGCAGCGGAGTCGGAGTCGGAGTCAATCTCATTTTGGGATAAAAGAGTCGGAGTCGAATATCCAAGAATCGGAGTCAGTCATTTGTCCTCCGTGTATAAATGTTTGCCAAAGCTACGAAGTCAGAGTCGAAGTCGGGGAGTCGGAGTCCGATTAATTGTCGGGAACAGGAGTCAGAGTCGGTGTCAGGTCCCCCTAAATTCTCGGAGTCGGAGTCAGGAGTAGGTCGTCAAGAGCTATTTCCAACAAAGTTTGTTTGAAGTAAATCCGCCTTCAAGTACGGAATCTACATTGACTTTCAGTTTCCCCGTAGGCGCTAATGTTAAGGGATTTGAACTGTTCAAAATTGAACGGAAAATTGTTCAAATCAAAAAGATATCTTATATACAAGTTTTTCATCAAAAGCTTTTTCCTACAAAGTTTGTTTGAAGCAAATTCGCCTCACAGTTCGGAATTGCTTTGAATTTCCCCGTAGGCGATAATGTTAAGTTTTTTTGAACTGTTCAAAATTGAACAAAAAATAGTTCAAATCAAAAAGTGAAATATGGGAATGAGGTGTCCTCGCCGAGATCTTTCGAACAAAAAAAAGTTTGTTCGAATCGGACTATTCATTCAAAAGTTATTAGGGGGGGACAGACAGACAGACCGACAGACAGACAGACCGACAGACAGACAGACAGACCGACAGACATTTTTCCCCATCTCAATACCCTACTTTCCAATTTTTAATTTTTCAATATTTATTTAATTATTTTATTTATTTTTGACTTTTTTTTGTTTTTTCACGATATTTTTAAGATGCATTAAGCCTTCTTTCATGCTTTTTTCTTCTTTTTCTGACTTTTACTGGGAAAGTAGGCTAAAAAACTGGAGGGTAAATTTTTTTTTCATCCCCCCCCCCCCGGAAGGGAGCCCCTGGTTTCGGAGGAACTTCTCTATTTCGTTGGTTTGCTTTCGTGAGCTGATAAATATAACGTGGTGACGTCACTGCAACCACATGGGTAACCGTTGACCCTTTTACCACGTGGAAATGAACGCCGATTATTTACAACTGAAGCTCAATGTGACATATTGCATTACAATCTTTCATTCTTATCTCTTATGTGCATTGGGAGAACTTATGAAAACTTGTACAAGTACTTAAGTGATTTCAAAATAACCAACTATCAATTAACATTTAATAACGAAATTAGATTCAGCTGTAGGAAAAAAAAGCAGCTGCTTTTTTTTTAATATAATTTTTACAAATGTGAATAACAAAATATTGGCCATAATTTATTATAAACAAATTAATTATACTATTGATTTAATAAACTTACCGCAATCATCGCTCTAGTGTCGGCGCATGCAGCAGCAGAAATAAATTTCACCATACTTATAAAATCTGCATCCTTCAAGTATCGCTTTACGCTTGGACGAAGTGGTTGCAGCAAATTCGCAGTAATATAATTGTAGTGGAAATAAAATGGTGAAAGGATGTCTCTCAGCCTCCAGTTTGGTCCGTTCCGCAGTTCTTGCAAAGTAGACTCGAAAACCCCTTTCCACCCCTCAGTAAGATCAACAATACTGACAAAACATGGGAAAAAATCGAAAAACGCTGTCAACAGATCCAAAATTGCAACTACGTCCGTTCCTGGGCCACCGCCTAAACTGCACAGGTTCAGTCTGAGTTTCCATCGCAGCTGACGTCTTAATATAGCGCCCAGCTTAAAAGCTGCATCCCACAGTAAATCTTGGACCATGCCAGTATGGCACATGGCGTACTTGTGCAAATAAGCACACCTGTGAGCAGGATCGTTGTAATCTGCATACAATACAGTCATTTTTCCGGGCCAGTCTTTGTTGGGCAGATAAGCTTCTTTCACGTTCTGTAGCGCTGTTCGAAATTGGAATTCATTAACAGAGAATCGATGACGTTCTTTGTTGAGAACTCTCTCGAACAAAACATTCATACTCATGCTGTCCATAACTGAATATAGAACATGCAAATATTCGTCTCTAAGAATAACAATCAAAGAATTACCAAACACCACGTGCACGTTTCTGTTTCGACTTTTGTTTGAATAACGATAAACAAAGCGGAGATTTCCCATGCTCCCATCGTTAGTTTAGTGGTGACATCTAGTGCTAATTTTTGAAACTACACAAAATACAGAGCTTTCAGCTTACTGCAAAAAGCATTTTATTTTCTGGAAAATGAAGATGTCGGTGATTTCATGAGCGGAAATTTTAACGAATTTTTTTAGAACGGAGCCAAAATTTGAAAATACAAAGCGAAAAAATATTTCGCGCGGCTGAAATTTTCGCGATTACGACTGGCTCGCGAAAATCGCGAGTATTAAACACTTGCGAAAATAAGTGCTTCTACAGTGAGCAGTATTTCTTCGACGTGAAATATTTCTTTTTACATATTTAAAAAAAAAAAAAAAAAAAAATCCACGCTAAACGTAAATCAAAGTTGAACACCGAAACACAACAAGTTTTGCTGCTATTAGGTTGTTTTACACTGATTATTTTTAATTTATCACCTATAACAAGCTGCGTCGCCCGGCTTTGCACTTTGCATTGTCTACCTTGAAAATAAAAGTTTTGTGGAGTGACGTATCTTCAACATCAACATCCAGGCTTAAATGAATAATAAAAAAAAAATTCATGCAAAGTTTCCCTTTCGAATAATGACGACATAATAATGGACGCCCAGGGAAAGTGGGGGGCTTCCCCCCCCCCCTTAGAAATTAGAACTATGTTGCTTTTATAATTTTTTTTTTTACTTGCAAAAATGTAAAAAATTTCTCCCCCAGCCAATAATAATGTGAATAAGTTATTGAAAATGTCAAATTTTAATAACTATCTAATCTGTTCCTGAGGAAAAAATATCCTGTAATCCATGGGAAAAATATCTGAGCAATCCCACCCTTAAAATTTTGCATATGGGCGCCCATGCGACAGATGTAAAACATCCCCATTAAAATTTGTTCATCAGTCCCAAAAAATTCTCATTCGAAAAAGAAAACTTCGTAAATAAAGTTAACGCTTTCATAAAAATTCTAAGAAATACGGAGAGGGAGAGATATATCTAAAAGGGGTCATTCGAATAAAGGCAAGAGTCTCAAAATAACGTCAACAGACCTAACAGATTCTTGTTAGAAAAAAGACACCAGTCCCCAAAAATGTCCAGTACAATCTCGATATCAATTCCCAAATCCTTACTTGAGTCAGAACACCATTCCATAATCCTTATCAGAGTAAGGACAACTGTCCCCAAAAATTCCCATTGGAATGTGAGGGCAGTAGTCTTCCATACTCACCACTAGAAAAATAAAAACACTCCCTAATGTTCCCTATTATGATAAGGACCTCTGTTTTTAAAAATCTCGGTTAGAATAAGGGTTACGGTTACAGTTTTCAAATAGCATATATCAACAGCCCCTTTAAAAATATCTGGATAAGGAGAATAGTAGTTCCAAAAACTTATTTCAGAATGAGAAAGAAAAAAAATAAAAATAACATAAATATTACCTCTTTTAATACCCGTTCGCATCAGAATTAAAATAATATCATCAAAAAAACTCCATTTGAAAAAGTTCTCTAAAAGTCTCGATTAGAATAACGACGTCAGTCCCTTAAAATCCATATCAACATCAACCATTCTCAAACAACGTTAACGGCACATCTAAAAGTCCCGATTAGATTAACGTGGAAATATGGAACGTTATATGAGCCGAGTGAAAATTTTTTATTTTTTGTTTCATTAAAAATATGATCACTTTTACAGCAAAAAATTGACCTTAAAAATTCCTGCCATTCCGCCACAGTCATTCTATCACAACACATTAACTTGAATTAATCAACCCAAAGCATAAAAATTTATTCAAATTAACAGTTCCTTTTTGTTACTTTAATATCTTTAAGATATCAATCAGTTAAAAGATTGAACTAATGCATAATTCACACAAATTTCGTTTTGTAGTAAGTAGTCTAGAAATTTGGATTACACAAACGCTGTTTCGGCACGAAGTAAAAAAATAGCATAGGAAAAAAAAAATCTTTTTTTCCCACCATATTTTTATTGTGAAAATGCAGAGAAAACATGGCGTTTTTAAAGAAAAAGATTTCTTTGTAATCACTTAAACTTTTGTTTTTTTAGACAAAATGTCATTCCGTCGCACAAGCAGATGCTTTTAGGAGACTTCCTTTTTGTACTCGGTAGAGATTTACTCAGTTTCGTACATGCGAATATTAAATAACAACCAAGCACATATTTAAAGGAAGGAAAAGATGTGACAAATAAAGTTTTCTGTAAAACGTGAACGTTTGAAATCAAGAAATAATTGAATATTTAAAAAAAATATTGGGGGGGGGGGGGGGTCAAAAAATTACAGCTTCAAGTATTGTTGAATATCCTAAAACATATTATAATATAAACTAGATTTTTTTTTTTGTTAATATGCATTTGATGGGGTTTTAATTGTAACTGATTTATAATTTATCGAACTAGTTTAAAGTCACCTAACGTACACAGGGCCGGAACCGGTACGAATGTACGCATTGTACCGATGTACTATTTAATGCTTGAAATTTCACTATATGTTACATGCCAACATTTCATGGCTCCCGGAGATTGTCATAGTGTCCAAGTGAACAAGGGATTTATCATATTGGGTTACTGGAAATATTTATTCATTGATGTACTTTATCCGTTCTCGCCTAACTGAAAATATTGCTTTTTTTTTTTTTTCTACACGTCAGTCTTAAACTTATAAAATACCATCACGGGGCTAAATTTATTGAAAACTAGTGGTACCAGGCGGCTTTGCCCGTAATAGAAAAATTAAAAGGTCTTTTGGTTCGCCTGTATATTTACAAATAATGTATGGTGAATTTTCTCGCCAATTGGCTTGTACCCATGTTACGGTTCCACGTTATGATAATTTCGTATCTCGCCAATTGGCTTGTGCCCATGTTACGGTTCCACGTTATGAAAATTTCGTATTTTTTACTCGTCCATCTTATGATAATTTTGTTCTTAAAATTGGAATAGAAAAAGAACCACATCGAATTTTCGAAAAATCGCTTCGAGGTGCACACCCCCATGCTACCCCCATCATGAAATTTGCACAAACTAACTTTGTGCCAAATTTCATGAAAATCGGCCGAACGGTCTAGGCGCTATGCGCGTCACAGAAATCCAGACATCCAGAGTCAGACATCCTCCGGACATCCTGGCAGAGAGACTTTCAGCTTTATTATTAGTAAAGATAATGATAACAGATTTGTGAGGCATATAATTGAAAAACATTTTCCGTTTTCTGTACTTCTGAAAATAAACTAGAAGGGAAAAGTCCGTAATACAGTGAAACCTGTGTATAACGATACTGTCTATAACAATAAACCTGTCTATAGCGATATTTTCCTTGGTCCCTGCAAAATGTCTGCATGAATAATCAAACTGTCTTTAACCCCTTCAGTCGGAATTATGAAATATTGAACCAAAAATGTTGATATTTGGTACACAGTGTACTATGTTAAAGGGTATCTTATAGACAAAATTTTGAGTTTGTAGGAGAAAAATAAAAAGAGTTATGGCACGTCCAATATTCCGAACTTATATTTTTGAAATCAATATTTCATATACAAAAACGATTAAATACCGAACAAACTTCATTATAAAATGTTCTACAAACAATTATGAAACATAATATAAGCGTTTGAAACAATTAATTAAAGATTATATTTTTTTTAAAAAATCAGGAAAAAAAACTCGCTTTTCAGATGAAAATCCATGGTTGGAAAAATGAGCCACTCTCTATCTCTCAATCCTTATATGTCAGTGTTGTCAATCCCAAAACGAAAAATTATTTCACAGATTATAATAAGCAGAATGTAAAGAGTCAACTACAAAAAAAATCAACTAATTAAATCAATTATTAAATGATTAGCAGCTGTTTAATGTGTATGTCCGGTATACCGGACACCAGGTCTGAAGGGGTCAACGATAACCTGTCTATAACAATATTTTTTTTAGGTCCCAACAGTATCGTTTTAGAGAGGTTTTACTGTATTTCATGAGAGAATATCCATATGAGTCACTCGGTTTGCTGCAAATGCTCATGCTTTTGAACCTTTCACATCTGTATCCTCTCGGAAGAAGTTTAACAATTAATATAATGCTCCCTTCCTCCCTAAATGAAAATAGTGACTGTGAAACTGTCACAGGAAAAAATGCGGGGAGGTGGGAGGGGGGCGTTATCCTCAAAAAGTGGGGTAATCAAGTAATGGGGGTAAGGTCAGAAACATTTTGAAGGATTTTTTTTGAGCAATCACGATTGCTTATTGTTCTCACTTGACTGTTTTGATGTCCTTTGATTTTATTTTCCCACCGCCACCCTCCGCACCGTCACCGTCGACCTCACGATGCTGTCCTCTAGCGAAAGCCGTCTCCAGGTTGCATCCATGTCCTATACACACGCGCATACATACACAACTACACACACACGCGCCAACACAAACACACACACATACACCCACATACACACAACTACCCACACATTCATGCCTGCACACAGACACAAACACATATGCCTACACACACATACACATACCCCCTACACACACATACACATACCCCCTACACACACACATACACATACCCCCTACACACATACACATACCCCCTACACACACATACACATACCCCCCACACACAAACACACATACCCCCCACACACAAAGACACATACCCGCACACACAATCACACACGCCTACATAACACACTCGTGATTGCGAAAAACATAATTTGAATTCAAAATGTCAAAATTCAAATTATTTTTTTTTTTTTTTTTTTTTTTTAAGGCCGTGCATTGTTATTAAGTTACTAGAAAGTCGCCCGTCAAGGTATGACGGATAAGAATTGCTTCTACTCTTCTACATTTTAACTAAGCAATTACACTGTTATAACCAGGGGTTCCAGACGAGTGAATATATTCCCTCTAAGGTGAAAGCATAGTGCCTGAAGGTGAAACACCTGCCAGGAAATAGAGCAGAGGAGCCGAAACAGCATGCTATCACAGAAAGACTTATTGCGCATGCGCTTTTGCCTTAGCCTTACATTCAAATTCAACCACCTCAATATGGCGGACAAATGATGATTGCGTTTATGTGTCTTTCACATTGAATGAAGTACACTATTGGATTAAAACCCAACTTTTCTAGGATTAATTATCTGAAATTACAAGTAAGTACAGCATTTGATCACTTTGTAGCTTTTAGGGCTTTCAAACATAGTTAAAAGTTTTTAAAAGTGCATTTATTGCTTTTCAGTTACCGTTACTTCAGTTTACCGTTACTATCGTGAAATTTCCATCATTCAAAACGCTGCTAAAATTATCTCTCGTTATTTTCTTGAGTACTAGATAAGCAGCTTTTATTGTTCACCAAAAAAAAAAAAAACCCCATCGGCAAAAAGGTTATCAATAATCAACAAGTGAGAACCTTAATAAAAATGATTCCTGAGCTTCGTAGATTATAACAGAAAGCTAGCCGAAGAAGAAAATCTCATCTCTCTCAGTCTAGCTCCTTTTTTTTTTTTTTTTGCTTTTTCATTCAAGTGTTAGAATCATTTCCTGTTAGCGGTTATGTCTCGGTAGCGTTAAAAATTTCTTTTGGTTTTTTAAGTGTCGAAAAACTTTATGTGCATTTTATTTTGTTAATCTTGATTAACGTTTATGAAACGATTTTGTTTTTCCATAACTGTAATATCCCTGAATATTTTTGGCTCTTCATGTAAATAATCCATAAGTACAGCTATGCTTCATTTTCGGAATGCGTCATGTTTTAGTATATGTATAATTTCTCACATTATTTAAATAATTACTCGTCTTTAAATCATAACGTATTTGTGACACATCTTTGATACCAAGTAAAGGGGTAGATATTTATTGTTTTATTAATTTTTAACATTACATGTTTTTAACGGCCCCAGAGTTATTATTATTAATATTATTTATTTTACGAATTTTTAAGAAAACGATAAAGATTTCACTGGTTCGCAAAGTTTTTCATTTGCTTTTACCGCGCCCGTGGGTCAAAAGAGGTTGAGAAACACTGAGTTAGAGCACGATCAGATGAATTAAAGCAGTGAGCACTTCTTAACTATGTTGAAAACTCTAAAATATGATCAAATGCTGTAATTACTTGCTCTAATCATTTCCAGTACCGAGTTCAATGTGAAAAATGTCCAAAACGTAGAATAACATAAATCAAAACAAAACTTAAAAAAGAAAAAAAAAAAAAAAACACAACTGTATTCAAAAACGCACACAATACGGGGGAGGGGGGAGGAGGATCTATAGTAAGGGTGCCTTTTCTCTCTCCGAAGGTTCCTTTTTTTCACTCCGGCTGTCTAGTTTTTAAAAGGTGCCTGTTTTTCACCCTATTTAGAGGTGCGATTTCGGCTCCGTATTGGGTGTCGTTGGTGAACAAGCGTTTCTCCCCTGAAAGGTGCCGAATTCATCCTGTAGTTTTAACAGTGTACCCGTTTGATGATATTTTGATCGTTGAAATTTTAATCCTAATTCCAGTGGATTAACCCTAAACTCCAGTGATAGCGTTCATAGTTGTCCACTTTTTAGTTTCTTCACTCTCCTAAAATGACAGCTTGACCAGTAAAACAGTAAAGTGACCGGATCCAGTTCAGCCTCGTCAAAATAAAGCGTTTTCCTTCACGACAATCATTGCCAAAATAATAATCAAATTATCATACCGTGGCACGAGTTTCATTGTTGGTGACGTTAAGAGCGTTACTCGATCATTCGCTATTATATATATGAAGATTTCTCATTACAGCACGTCAGTATTAAATGATCCGACCTGGAGCCTAGCCCGTCATTTAAGGTAGGGGTTTTCAACCAGTAGCCTGCTGCCGAAGGTATTCTAATGCTCCGGGAAGCTTTTTTGACAAAATACAAACGAAACTTCAAAAAGGGAAAACAAAGTTCTCCGTAGATATGAATAGCGTTCCACCTAAACTTCAATTAGAATTTGTGAATGCAGTGTGACTCTGAACTAAAATGTAAATTTTTTGAAATGCCTTCATTAATAGACTTGTTCAGACCAAATGAAGATGCGAAATGAATAAACGAGCTGATGTGTGCATCACATGACTTCCTTTTACTCCAATTTAATGTTATTTTCCTATTATTGGCAATTTTAATGTGATTCTATAGTTTACTCTCTAAATATCACCACCAGTGGCCAAATTGAAACCAGATTTAAAATAAAAAAACGCCAAATTTGTCGCCAAGTTGGCGACAAAACTTGGCGACCAAAAGACTGGCGATATATCGCCAAGTGTCCGCAAAATTATAACATCACTTGAGTATCCGTCGAAATTAACAATGATTTCCCTCCAAAAAGGGGCAAAAGACCCCTTTAGAAACACCCGAATGCAACCAAAAGAGGAGGTGCACAACTAGACCCCACTAGGGGTCTACGTACCAAATTTCAACTTTCTAGGACATACCGTTCTTGAGTTATGCGACATACATACGCACTTACATACATACATACGTACATACGGACGTCACGAGAAAAGTCGTTGTAATTAACTCGGGGAGTGTTAAAATGGATATTTCGGGTGTTTATGCATTCTTAGGCACTTATCCGCGTGTGGTCAGGTAGAAAAAAAAAGAAACTCAACATTAATTCGGGGGTGAGCAAAATGGAAATTAAGGCCGAATTTTGAGTGAAAATTTTTCCTTTTTTGTAAAAGGAAGTAAAAACTAGAACATGTTTAACTGATCAACATTTGGAGGCTACGTGAAGAATCACAACTACACAGATTTATCCGAACATTGAAAGTTTAACACAGCAAAAATAATGTCTAGTTTCTCATTAAGAATGAAGAGTTTTAAGTCCCTCCAATGACGTGCGTTTTTCTTTTTTCAAAAAGAATTTTTATTGTTGTTGAGTTTTGAAGCATCGTTATGTATATCACCATTATTATGTTTCAATATTTATTAATAAAAAAGTGCAAATGTATATATTAACTCCTGTTCTACTGAACTTAGTTTTTTTGAGCACAAAACAATGAGCAATTTAAGAACTGTTCACCCTACATTTCCACTTTAAAATTACTTAAAGTGCTGCAACATCTTTCCATTTTCAAATGTATGCTCGCGTTATTAATTTGACTGTTGTGTGGCCCGCGATCTTTATGATTTTTTTGAGCAATCACGATTGCTTATTGTTCTCACTTGACTGCTTTTGACGTTCCTATGATTTTATTTTCCCACCGCCAACCTCCGCAGCATCACCGTCGACCGGCTCCTCACGATGCTGCTCCTATAGCGAAAGCCTTCTCCAGGTTTCGTCAATATCCTACACTTACACGCATACATACACGCACCTACACACACTTACATACACCTACACACACATACACACACAAACACATACACACACTCAAACACATACACACACACCTACACACTCACATACCCACAACTACCCACACACTCATGCCTGCACACAGACACAAACACATATGCCTACACACACATACACATACCCCCCCCCACACACACCTTCGCACATACACACAACTACCCACACACTCATGCCAGCTCACAGACACAAACACACATGCCTACACACATACACATACCCCCAACACACAAACACACATACCCCCCACACACAAACACACACGCCTACATATACACACACACACTCGTGATTGCGAAAAACATAATTTGAATTCAAGATGACGAAATTCAAATTAATTTTTTAATTTGTCCTCGGTGGTAAAATTTTGAAGACCTCTAATTTAAGGCGATTATGCGGACCAATTGCTCAACCCCCTCTCCCCAGGCATCGAAATTTTCCTTTTACAAATAATGGGCGTGATTTTGTTGTTTTTGGTTAAAATTTGCATTGAGTGCACACCTTCTGCCCCCCCCCCTCCCTCCGCCTGTAATATTCGAAATGACAG